>NW_025766163.1:0-62302 GCF_003918875.1 Haliotis rubra | reverse complement strand
TACTGTGTCAATCAGTGCGTTCAAGAACATAACAGAATCGTACAGCTATCTCCATGTAATAGAGAAGCAGTTTCTGGTTTAAACTACAATAAAGCACAACTTCCCGCTAACTTTTCCTAGAACAGGAAGCTGAACGCATCAACATGAGTTCCACTTTCGAAAATGTCAGCTATTTGAAATATCGCAGCGCACACATAAGCATACAAGTCATGTTAGAAATAAAATGACATCTTTACTGCCTTAAAATTGTGGTCGGTTTAATTGCGGATGGATGTGTTTAACATAACAAAACATAAACATCTTACACTGTTTAATCCAATCACAACTGTCACATATCTCTATCTCTTCAGTTTTTCACAAACGCACTGTCTCAGCGAGCAGGCAATTATGATTTAGTGTAGTGGTACCCGGTACCTTTCCCAAGACTGGTAACCTGCTTTGATATTTCCCGAGCGCTCGTAGCCAGCCGCGCAAGCGCTCTAGGTCCAAACGAATTTAGTATGCATGTAGCTAATACATTGGCTGATTTTGATTAATAGGTTGCTTAGTTTCATTGTACTTATACAACCGTTCAAGCTGGCTCGAACGGGAACCGGTTTAAATCTTAGCGAGTTTACCTCCGCCGGGTCTTCCACACGGCCAGTAGCGCAGTATCCGGTAACCTGTAAAGTGTTCCCTCCTTGTGCCCGTAACCTGTCACTACCGGCACTTCTGTCCTCTCCATGTACACGGGTGACCTGTCAATGCTAACGATACACTTGTCCCTAGCATACACCGGTAACTCTGTTACTTTCAATAGGTAGTACACACGGTCCCCTTCAATGCAGATATCATTAACTTGTGACTACTGGTATAGTTGTACACCTCTAACATATTGAGTAACCCATACCCTCGTTAATACTACACTACACACTGTACACCTCCCATGTACCAGTAACCTGTAAGCCACATCACCTACCAGCACACTGTACCCCTCCCTTAATACAATTACACTCAACCCCTCCCATACACCAGTACACTCTACCCTCTTCACTGGTACAGCACCGTGCATCCTCAACACACCGGTAAACTGTACCACTTCTATACCACCGGTACACTTCTACCCCTCCATACACTGGTACAATGTACCCCTCCATACACTAGCAATACTGAACTCCCTCCATACACCGGTACACTTCTACCCTCCATACACTGGTACAATGTACCCTCAGCACTGGTATACTTTCACTGCCCCTCATACACCAGGTACACTCCTGCCCTCCATGCTCCAATACAATGTACCCTCTATACACCAGTACACTCTGCCCTCAATACAATCAGTACACTGTACGCCTCGATACGCTACTACGCTCTGCCCTCTCCATGCACCAGTACACTTCTGCCCTCCGTAGAACCGGTACACTGTGCTCCTCCATACACGCTAATTTTACTCTTTACCCCTCCATACACTAGAGACATAGCGCCCCTCCATACACTAGTGTACAATCTACCCCCTCATATACTGTTACACTGTACTCCTCCATTCACTGGTACCTCCATACTTCAGTACACTCTACCCCTACAATGCTACTTTCAGATTGCATATGTGCTCCCTCTATACACTAATTTGTCTTGCCCCCTCCATACACCGGTACTAATTGTATTCCTTCCATACGCAGTACACTGTACCCATCCGTACATCGGTACGCTGTGCGCCTTCATACACCAATTTACAATGTACCCATCCATACACACAATTGCCTATGCCCTCAATACCATTTTACGGAACCCCTCCATACACCGTCAGTGCAATGTATTCTCCATACGCCGGTTACACTGGCCCGTCTTCATACGCCAATATACGCTGTACGCTCTCCATACGCACTAGTACACTGTACTGCTTCATACGCCAATTGCCACTGTACCCATCCGTACACTACTACACTGTGCCCTCCATACGCCAGTACAATGTCCTCCTCTATACGCCAGTAAGCTATGCCCTCCACGTACACCAGTGCACTTCTGCCCCTCCTTGCGGTGGCAATACACTGTGCCTCTCCATACTACTGAGTGCACTGTGCCTCTTTCTTATACGCCGCTACGCTGTACCCTCAATGCCGCTGGTACGCAATGCTGTACTCAACACTTCAATAGTACACTGTGCTCCTCCATACCGCAATTACCGCTCTACCCCTCCATACTCTAATGCACAAAATGCCCTTTCATACACTCGTTACGCTGTGCCCCTTTCAATACGCCAGTACACTTCTGCTCTCCACACGCTGGAACGCTGTGCGCCTCCATACACCATGTACAAATCTGCCCCTCCATACACCAATTGCCACCCGTGCCTCTCAATGCACCAGTACACTGTACTCCTCCATACACTTGTGGTACAATGTGCCTCCATACAACACCAGTACACTTCTGCCCTTCTCCTATACGCCAGTACAATGTGCCCTCCATGCACCGGAACACTGTGCCTCTCAATACACCTTCAGTACGCTGTGCCCTTTTCATACACCGGTACGTTGGCAATCCCTTCCATGCGCCGGTAAAGCTTCTACCTATCCATTTCTCAGAGTACGCTGTACTTCCTTCCTTTTTGCCAATACACTGTGTTCCTTCCATACGCTAATGCACTGTGTACCATCCCGTACATCGGTGCACTGTACCCTCTATGCACCGGTATACATGTAATGCCCGTTCATACACCGGTACATTTGAACTCCTGTATACACCGGTACACACGGAACTCCCTCCATACGCGGTACAATGTGCCCTCGATGCAGCCGGTACACTGTACGTCTCCATACACCAATTACGCTGTACGCCTTCCATAAACCAATTTTTGCTGTACTGCTTCATTACGCCAGTACACTGTGCCCGTCAATACACCACTACACTGTGTACCTCTTATACGCCCAGTGGCTAATGTCTCCTCTAGCGCGTGGTAGTAAATCTCGTGCCCCTCAATATGGCCACCCTGTACACTCTTTACCCCTGCATATACTTCATTACACTCGTGCCCCTCCTTATGGCTAATTTCTTAGTACACTGTAAATTCTTCCGTACACCGCATCAGCTGTCCTCATACGCTGGAATTCCTCTGCCATCCATCCATACAACTTCCCCTACGTTCTCCGGTACACTGTTGCCCTACGCTCACCACTACGCTGTGCCCTTTCCATGCACCAGTACGCTGTATTGCCAAACCGTTCTCCAGTGCATCTGTAAATTTCTACACTCACCACTACGCAATGCCTTCTTCCATACACCAGTACACTGCACCCATTCACCACTACACTGTACCTATCCATTCACCAGTACACTGTACCTATCCATACACCAGAACACTGTACTCACCATACACACCAGTACACTGTACCCATCTGATAATCTTCAGTACACTGTACTCCAATTATTGCCACCAGTACACTGTACCTTCCATACACCAGTAAACTCTACCATTCATTTCTCAAGTACACTGTACTCTCATACATGTGAAAATTGGTAACACACTTCTGCTCTGTGTCATTTTACAGAAAATATTACAACTTCTATTTAATTTCAGGATGTTCATTCTGCGTTACCTTTGTCGATTAACTGACTGTGTTTTATTTACTGGTCGTGTATCTACTTTTGCACCGATTTATAAAGACATAGTGTCATCTGCTATGACTAAAAGATCTATCGGGATGGTTTTACGAATAAAGGTTCATCCGTTATATATATCACTTATAAATGTATAATGTTCTGAGAGTTAGTTGAAGAACTTGAAACTAGTTAGCATAATTTTAGGTACATGTACTTTGTGTCAAGTTGAGTTGAGATCTAGCTGTCACGATGTTTTAAGGGCTGACGTACCTAATACAATCGATTGAAGCGCACGTGGGAAGTTTTCTCAAACGCCTTAAATCCTTACGCGTATTCAGATTGGCTCTCGTATTTGATGCACATATCAAGTATTCATCGATGGGGGTGCAAGTCTTAATACATGTTATAGATTGGGAAAGGCGTGTGGTGACAATGGTGTTCCCTCCATCGATAAATGTGAAATCCGTCCCTTTATTCATAACTTCTACTGTTCGGTTTTGCCCATTCTCAACACACTCCGATCAAAATAAAACCTGTTTGAAGTTGTACTTCCTGCTATGATCGCCATTACGCTAGTTTCATTTTCACAGTCACCTACACCACATATATTTCTGTCCTATACGTTCTCGAGTTCAACCGGACATGTAATAGAAATATAGTTTGATTACAAACAAGCATAAAGGCGTCGACACTTACTGATTGCTTGTATCTTTGGACAATGCGTGGACGAGCCGATAGTCGCGAAAATCAACAACGCAGCTTTGCTATATATAGTTGTGTTTCCGAAGCACTGTTCAAGCTCCTCACAGCGATGTCTAGACTATCGCTTAGTCTCAACATACATATAAGTTTGATGGAAACAAACAATTTCGTACACTTGCAAAGAAAGTGAGTGGGAGATTTCAAACCTAAGGAAACTTACTTCTTTTAACACGCAATGTCTTAAAAGTAAAATGATAGAACAGTTACATCAGTCACTTATTATATCTATTGAACACAAACGCTATATGATTACGGTCTGTCAATAAGCCAACCTGGACCAGGCAATTATTTGATGGGCATCTTGAGCATCGATCTTCGCATCAACCAAGTCCCCTGACCGCCCGACTCAAGTATTATTATTATAGTATATTTATATAGCGCACATATCCAGGCAATTGGTGCTTGCTCAAGGCGCTGGTACAACTCCCTCGATCATTGGATGTCAGTCTTAACGGCACATCCTACTATCAATCTCAACTCCCTGGGGAGCATACAACTATTGCAGCCACTAGGCGCACCGAGTTATTGTGGCCTTCTCATCCTAACGGTGTACCCATTCACAGCTGGGTGAACTGGAGCACATAGTCACAGTACTTTGTCCAAGTTGACTGCACGTTGCTGTACCCGCAATTTGGTGTTTGCATGTATTCATTTGGCCACCATCTGGTCATATGCCAACGGATTCGTGGGTTCTTTTAAGTGCACAGGGATGTGTACTGTACACTAGGGGCTGTGACAACACTGAAAGAGTCTGCACACAAAGTTGACGCCGAGATGTTTACACCCAGCCACAAGTGGGCTTGATCCCGACACCTCAAGCTCGCTGGATCACTAGCCTAGCACCTTAGCCAGCTCGGCCACCGCGCCCCAAGTAGCCCCTTTTACGACAATCATTGGTGTCTGAAGACCAATCTTCACAGGTGAACTAAATATTTTTTTTTAACTTCTTGATTTAGTTAGCGTTTATTTTTATCTGATTTCTGTCCAGAAGCATACTGGTACGCCGATTCAGGGCAGCGCGCGGGAACTGGTAAGGTCGTGGGAGAATACAGTTGGTATCTTATTCAGAACTTCAAAGTTTTTGTCACATAAGAATCACCGTGAACATATCAAATTCAAACATAATTAGCCACATTGTGGAATTACTTCTATGAAATAAATAATACATTCAGACACATTGCTACTTTGCTCCAAGGGCAGCGACAGCTCCTGGACTCAGTAAATCGGTTACGACAACACCTTACTTTGGTGTGGTTTGGTTGTTTAACGCCACACTCGACATCATTCCAACAGGCAGTAATGGCTATATGCAAATAGTCGAGTCTGGACCAGACAATCCAGTGGTAAATAGTATGATCATCGATCTACACTCTTGGGATGCAATGCCATGTGTCAACCAAGTCAGCGAGCCTGACCACCTGGTCCGTTAGTCGCCTCTTTCGACAAGCATGGGTTGATGAAGACCATTTCTAACGAGATCTTCACGCGTTGACAAAACCTTGAGCACCCGTACTTGTATAAAGGGTTACTTCGAAAGGAACTTGTCATGTTTATAGATGGTAAATCATCTGAATACGCTTTAGTAATACCACCTATCGCATATTGATGGCAATGAGATTGCTGTGAATGCTGCTGCAGGAAACACATTTGAAACCATGGAAACAGAAGCATTTCTAGTCTCAATGTTTCAACTTGAATGATTATTTTAGACCATGGTACGAGAATGCATGGTCTCCATTACATATGACACGGGGCCAAAGTACATATTCACGCCTGTCAATGTCTCAGTCAACGAAGTGCTTTTAAAACGCTGCCAGAACAATCCTAGGCTCAAATCAATAGCAATAGGTCTAAATAGGCATATCTTCAAAGGTGAAAGTGTATTCTCCTTCAAGAAACATCATCAAATATGTTCACGGCACAGCTGAATTCGCGTATCTAAGAAACCTAATGGACATGACTTAATTCTGTGTCGATTTCTGAAAACTTTGACGCAAATATAATTGTTTCTTTAACCAGACAAATAACATGGAATCACTTGCTTATTCATATTCACAAGACACGCAAAGTTTATTAAATGCGAATACATTAAAAAAAATAAATGAAACATATTTAAACAGACGTTTCTTTGGAATGTACCAGAACATATAACGTACTTACCAGCGATGAACATCAGAGTGAGAAACAGAAATACGTGCACGTGGTTTCTGTTTAGAGCCATTTTCATCAAACTGAAAAGAGAAATACTTTGTGATATCACTGTTTTTCTCCCTAAACTTCTAAATATTAAAGATATGATCAGTCATCTTTAACTCAGCTTGGAATCAAACCCTGGTCATCGGTGAGACGTGCTAACGCTTTAGACACTAGGTTCATCAACTGTTCCTTAAAAACCAAGAACTACCATTACATCAACGCTTTTGTGGGTATGATAAATATTTTGGAGCACAAACGTCTGATGCAATACTTGTTATCAATTCTTGATGGCATACATAAACGTGAATCTTACTAAAAATTGAAAGCACATGAACACATATGTAATCTAATCTGGACGTGATGCATAACACTTCTGCTAATCATGTATGCTACATGAATATTCATAAATATAAGACGATATCACTCGCTACGTGTTGTGATCGAGACAGCTTCAGGTTAAAACATCACCGGGTAATTATAAACCAAAGTAGTCCAGGAATACAACATTATATAGCAGTCGATTATAATGTAATATACTCACGGGCGAAAGAAACGTCACCTCGCTTTCGTAACAAAACATCAAACTCGGAGCCTGGAAATTTAAGAATCATATTTGGAAAATTAATGGATTTACAACATTCCGAATGATGAAAGTGTGAACTACAGATAAAAATAATCACTTAATGTACCTCCGCCAGTCTCACCACAGCCACAACAATTCAAACCTATCCACTACATACAAACCACGAACAAATAAATCTGCAATCTAACGTGTTTATGTTTTAACTGTTGACTTGATAAAGGTTTCAAGTTTCTTGTTAGGTGTTAAAAGAGTGTGAAACTACTTCAACTTCTTATATAAACTATACATTCATTTGGTAAATGAGACAATTCAAGCAAAGACGAAAATGCTATTGGAATAGTATTGTAATAGTTGGTTGCAGTAGACCATCCTTATCGCAATAATTGTTTCCCCTCAATAGTCACCACTAAAAGCTACTTACCCGTGTTGCATACTCTATAACATACACAGCTATTCTACATACACATGCAACATATCTGTGTTATATATCCACGTCACATACACATGCAACATATCCGTGTTATACACCCACGTCACATACACATACAACATATCCGCATTAGACACCCACGCCACATACATATGCAACATATCCGCGTGGTACACCCACGTCACATACATATGCAACATAACCGTGTATTACAAACATGTCACATACATATGCAACATAACCGTGTTATACACCCACGTCACATACACATGCAACATATCCGTGTTATACACCCACGTCATATACACATGCAACATAACCGTGTTATACACCCACGCCACATACACATGCAACATATACGGGTTATACACTAACGTCAAAAACACATATCAGTGTTATACACCAACGTCACATACACATGCAACATAACCGTGTTATACACCCACGTCACATAAACAAGCAACATATCCTTGTTATACACCCACGTCACATAAACAAGCAACATATCCTTGTTATACACCAACATCACATACACATGCAACATATCCGTGTTATACACCCACGTCACATAAACATGCAACATATCCTTGCTATACACCCACGTGACATACACGTGCAACATATCCGTGTTATATACCAACGTCACATACACATGGAAGATATCAGTGTTATACACCCACGTCATATACACATGCAACATAACCGTGTTATACACCCACGTGACATACACATGCAACATAACTGTGTTATACACCCACGTGACATACACATGCAACATATGCGTGTTATACACCCACGTCAAAAACACATATCAGTGTTATACACCGACGTCACATACACATGCAACATATCCGTGTTATACACCCACGTCACATAAACATGCAACATATCCTTGTTATACACCCACGTGACGTACACATGCAACATATCCGTGTTATATACCAACGTCACATACACATGGAAGATATCAGTGTTATACACCCAAGTCACATAAATAGGCAACATATCAGTGTTATACACCCACGTCACATACACGTGCAACATATCAGTGTTATACACCCACGTTGCAAACACGGGCAACATATCCGTGTTATAGATCCGCGTAACAAACACATATCCGTGTTATACACCCACGTGACATACACATGCAACATATCCGTCATTTACACTGAATTCACATACACATGCAACATATTCGTGTTACACACGCACGTCACATACACATGCAACATATCCGTGTTATATACCCACGTCACATACGCATGCAACATATCAGTGTTATAAACCCACGTCACATACACATACAACATATCTTTGTTATACACCATCGTCACATACACATGTCACATATCCGTGTTATACACTAACGTCACAAAGACATATTCGTGTTATAAACCCACGTCACATACAAAAGCAACATATCCGTTTTATACACCTACGTCACATACAAATGGAACATATCAGTGTTATACACAAACGGCACATACACATGCAACATATCCGTGTTATACACCCACGTCACATACAAATGCAACACATCCGTGTTATACACCTACGTCACAAAGACATGCAACATATGCGTGTTATAGATCCACGTCACAAACACATAACCGTGTTATACACCCACGTCACATACACACACAACATATCCGCATTAGACACTCACGCCACAAACATATGCAACATATCCGTGTGGTACACCCACGTCACATACATATGCAACATAACCGTGTATTACAAACATGTCACATACATATGCAACATAACCGTGTTATACACCCACGTCACATGAACATGCAACATATCCGTGTGGTACACACACGTCATATACACATGCAACATAACCGTGTTATACACCCACGTGACATACACATGCAACATAACTGTGTTATACACCCACGTCACATACACATGCAACATATCCGTGTTATACACCCACGGCAAAAACACATATCAGTGTTATACACCGACGTCACATACACATGCAACATAACCGTGTTATACACCCACGTGACATACACATGCAACATATCCGTGTTATACACCCACGCCACATAAACATGCAACATATCCTTGTTATACACCCACGTGACATACACATGCAACATATCCGTGTTACACACGCCCGTCACATACACATGCAACATATCCGGGTTATACACCCCCGTCACATACACATGCAACATATCAGTGTTATAAACCCACGTCACATACACATGCAACATATCAGTGTTATACACCATCGTCACATACACATGCAACATATCCGTGTTATACACTAACGTCACAAAGACATATTCGTGTTATAAACCCACGTCACATACAAATGTAACATATCCGTGTTATACACCTACATCACATACAAATGCAACATATCAGAGTTATACACAAATGTCACATACACATGCAACATATCCGTGTTATACACTAACGTCACAAAGACATATTCGTGTTATAAACCCACGTCACATGCAAATGCAACACATCCGTGTTATACACCTACGTCACAAAGACATGCTACATATGCGTGTTATACATCCACGTCACATAAACATATCCGTGTTATACACCCACGTCACATACACACACAACATATTCGCATTAGACACCCACGCCACATACATATGCAACATATCCGTGTGGTACACCCACGTCACATACATATGCAACATAACCGTGTATTACAAACATGTCACATACAAATGCAACATAATCATGTTATACACCCACGTCACATACACATGCAACATATCCGTGTTATACACCCACGTCATATACACATGCAACATAACCGTGTTATACACCCACGTGACATACGCATGCAACATAACCGTGTTATACACCCACGTCACATACACATGCAACATAAACGTGTTCGACACCCACGTCAAAAAAACATATCAGTGTTATACACCGACGTGAGAAAGACATGCAACATATGCGTGTTATACATCCACGTCACAAACACATATCCGTGTTATACACCCACGTCACATAAACATATCCGTGTTATACACCCACGTCACATACACACACAACATATCCGCATTAGACACCCACGCCACATGCATATGCAACATATCCGTGTGGTACATCCACGTCACATACACATGCAACATATCCGTGTTATACACACACGTCATATACACATGGAACATAACCGTGTTATACACCCACGTGACATACACATGCAACATAACTGTGTTATACACCCAAGTCACATACACATGCAACATATACGTGTTATACACCCACGTCAAAAACACATATCAGTGTTATACACCGACGTCACATACACATGCAACATAACCGTGTTATACACTAACGTCACAAAGACATATTCGTGTTATAAACCCACGTCACATACAAAAGCAACATATCCGTGTTATACACCTACGTCACATACAAATGGAACATATCAGTGTTATACACAAACGGCACATACACATGCAACATATCCGTGTTATACACCAGCGTCACATACAAATGCGACCCCATTACGCAACATATCCATCAGTTATAGTATACACCTGCACGTCACATGTTACACCATTCATACACATGCAACATATCCGTGTTATACACCCGGGTCACATACATATGCAACATGTCCTTGTTATATACCAACGTCACATACACATGGAAGATATCAGGGTTATACACCCACGTCATATACATAGGCAACATATCAGTGTTATATACCCACGTCACATACATAGGCAACATAACCGTGTTACACACCCACGTCACATACACGTGCAACATATTCGTGTGATAGACCTACGTCACATACACATGCAACATATCAGTGTTATACACCCACGTTGCAAACACGGGCAACATATCCGTGTTATAGATCCTAACGTAACATGCAATACACATGCAACATATCTGTGTTATAAACCTGATCGTCAAATACTATATCCTTTGTTATACACCATCGTCACATGCTAACATATGCATACGTGTTATATACATATGCAACATTAATCCGTAAGTTATAATAATATTACGTCATAAATACACATGCAACATATTCTTATATATAGGCGTTATACACCAATCACAAACACATCCAACATCATATGTCACATACACATGCAAACGTATATATCCGTGTTATACACCTAATACGTCACAAACGCACATATTATACCCACGTAGTCAGTGAACACTCACGTCACATACATAAGTGTAACATATTCACATGTTATACACCTACATCACATACAAATGCAACATATCAGTGTTATACACAATTGGCACATACACATGCAACATATTCGTATTATACACCCACGTCACATATATATGCAACACATCCGTGTTATACACCTACGTCACAAACACATCCAACATATGCGTGTTATACACCTACACTATATACACATGCAACATATCCATGTTATATATCCACTTCACATACACATGCAAGCTATCAGTGTTATACACCCATGTCACAAAGACATATCCGTGTTATACACCCAGGCCACTTACACATGCAACTGCAAATATACGTGCTATACATCCACGTCACATACACATGCAAGATGTCCGTGCTATACACCCACGTCATATACACATGCAACATATTCGTGTTATACACCTACATTACATACACATGCAACATATCAATGTGTTATATATCAACTGGCATTACGCTATACATGCAATTCATCATCGTTATACACCCACGTCACAACAAATGCACATATCCGTGTTATACACCCACGTCACAAACACATCTGCGTACATACAGCACTACATGCAACATATCCGTGTTATACACCCACTTCACATTACATGTAATAATTCAGTGTTATATACCCACGTCACAAAGTCCAAGATACACTCAGGTTTATGCAACATATACGCTTATACACATGCAAGCAGTCCTCGTCATACACCTACATCATATACACACATGCAACATATCTGTGTTATACACCAACATATACATCATATCAATTTAACATCACACACATGTAATATATATTACAGTAGTATATCATTATACATATCCTCACGCAAAAAGTTATTACATACATGCAGCATAACCGTGTTATGCACACACGTCACATACGTGTTATACATACACATGCAACATAACCGTGTTATACACCACCGTGACGTCACATACACACATGCAACATATCAATGTTATATAATCACTGATACAATGCATGACACATGGCAATACATGCAACATATTCGTATTATACACCATTACGTCACATACAAATGCAACACATCCGTGTTATGCACCTACGTCACAAACACATCCAACATATGCGTGTTATACACCTACGCCATATACACATGCAACATATCCATGTTATATATCCACTTCACATACACATGCAAGATATCAGTGTTATACACCCACGTCACAAAGACATATCATACACCCATAACTTACACATGCAATATATCGCTATACATTCACGTACACAATCTAATGTCTGGTGTTACATATATACACATGCAACATATCCGTGTTATACAACCCACATACACACATGCAACACATATATCCACTTCACAAGCCAATATGCATAATGTTAACACCTACACATGTATATCTGCATACACCCACGTCACATATTAATACGTATATATATCCACTTCAGATATTACGTAACATATCAGTGTTAACACGTGTCAATACACCACCCACGTCACATACACATGCAACATATCCGCAACATATCTGTTATACACCCACGCCACACACATGTACAACATCATATCCGCATTATATATCCACAAACACATACAATATGCATATGTAATAACACCATATCAGTAAAAAGCACAATACACCATACGTAAATATACACCACGTGACACATTACACATGGCACCCACACATACAATATAACCGTATTATTACACACCAATGTCACACATACAAATGCAACATATCAGTGTTATCTTCACCTACGGCACATACACATCCAACATATTCGTATTATACACCCACGCAACATATCATATCATGGTTAATGTGTGGTATATCCACTTCAACATAATATGTTACACTCATGCCAACACATGCAAGATATCAGTGTTATACACCACGTCACAAAGACATATCCGTGTTATACACCCAGGCCACTTACACATGCAACATATACGTGCTATACATCCACGTCACATACACATGCAAGATCTCCGTGCTATACACCCACGTCACATACACATGCAACATATTCGTGTTATACACATACATCACATACACATGCAACATATCAATGTTATATATCCACTTCACATACACATGCAACATATCAGTGTTATACACCTACGTAACAAACACATATCCATGTTATACACACACGTCACATACACATGCAAGATATCTGTGTTATACAGCCATGTCACTTACACATGCAACATATCAGTGTTATACACCCACGCCGCATACACATGCAACATAACCGTGTTATACACCTACGTGACATACACATGCAGCAGAACCGTGTTATGCACCCACGTCACAAACACATGCAACATAACCGTGTTATACACCTACGTCACATACACATGAAACATATTCGTCTTATATACCCACGTCAAAAACACATATAAATGTTATACACCTGGTTCAATACACATATCCGTGTTATACACCCACGTCACATCCACATGTAACATATCCGTGTTGTACACCCACGTCACATGCACATGCAACATAACCGTGTTATACACCCTCATGATATACACATGCAACATATCCGGGTTATATACCCACTTCACATACACATGCAACATATCAGTGTTATAAACCCACGTCACAAACACATGCAACATATCCTTGTTATACACTTACGTCACAAAGACATATTCGTGTTACAAACCCACGTCACATACAAATGCAACATATCCGTGTTATACACCTACGTCACATACAAATGCAACATATTAGTGTCATACACAAACGACACATACACATGCAACATATCCGTGTTATACACCCACGTCACATAACACATGCAGTAAGCATAGATATCCGTAAAAGCGAAACACCCCATGTCACATACAAATGCAACACATCCGTGTTTTACACTTACGTCACAAAGATATGCGTAATATATACGTAAGTTATACATCCACGTCACAAACATATGCATCCGTGTTATAGACCCACGTCACATACACACACAACATATCCACACTAGACACCCACGCCACATACACATGCAACATATCCTTCTTATTCGCCATCGTCAAACACACATGCAACATATCCGTGTTATACCTCGCCGTCAAAAACACATATCAGTGTTATGTACCCACGTCACATACACATGCAACATAACCGTGTTATACACCCTCGTGACATACACATGCAACATAACCGTGTTATACACCCACGCCACATACACATGCAACATGTCCTTGTTATACACCATCGTCACATACACATGCAACATATCCGTGTGATACACTAACGTCACAAAGACTTATCCGTGTTATAAACCCACGTCACATACACATGCAACATATCCATGTTATACACCTACGTCACATACAAATGCAACATATCAGTGTTATACACAAACGGCATATACAAATGCAACATATCCGTGTTATACACCCATGTCACTTACACATGCAACATGTCCGTTATACACCTAAGGCAATAAAAACGTGCTTATACACCCACGTCACATACACATGCAATATATCCGTGTTGTACACCCACGTCACATGCACATGCAACATAACCGTGTTATACACCCTTATGACAAACACATGCAACATATACGTCTTATACACAGACGTCAAAAACACACTTCATTGTTATATCAATTCACATGTCACATGCAATTACAGTGTTACAACAGGATTCGTGTTATACACCTACGTCACATTACACATGCAACATATCCATGTTATATATCCACTTCACATACACATGCAAAATATCAGTGTTACACACACTCGTAAAAAATACATATCCGTGTTATACACCCACGTCACATACACATGCAACATATACGTGTTATACATCCACGTCAAAAACACATATCAGTGTTATACACCGACGTCACATACACATGCAACATAACCGTGTTATACACCATCGTCACGAACACATATCCGTGTTATACACTCACGTCACATACACATGCAACATATCAGTACCCATCGTATACATACATGGGCAAATACGTGCTATAATAACCCACTACAAACACGTGCAAGATAACCTTGTTATAGATCCACGTAACAAACACATATCCGTGTTATACACGCACGTGACATACGCATGCAACATATCAGTGTTATACACTGACTTCAGATACACATGCAACATATCCGGGTTACACACGAACGTCACGTACACATGCAACATATCAGTATTATAAACCCACGTCACATACACATGCAACATATCAGTGTTATAAACCCACGTCACATACAAATGCAACATATCCATGTTATACACCAAAGTCATCACATACACATGCAACATATCCGTTTTATACACTAACGTCACAAAGACATATCCGTGTTATAAACCCACGTCACATACAAATGCAACATATCAGTGTTATACACAAACGGAACATACACATGCAACATATCCGTGTTATAGACCGATGTCACATACAAATGCAACACATCCGTGTTATACACCTACGTCACAAAAACATGCAACATATCCGTGTTATACACCTACATCAAAATCAGATATCAGTGTTATACACCCACGTCACATACACATGCAAAATCTTCGTTTCATACACCCTACGCCACATACACATGCAACATATCCATGTTATATACATGTATCCACTTCACATACACATGCAACATATCCATGTTATACACCCACGTCACAAACACATATTCGTGTTATACACCTATGTCACATACACATGCAACATATACGTGTTATACATCCACGTCACATACACATGCAAGATGTCCGTGTTATACACCCACGTCAGATGCACATGTAATATATCCGTGTTGAACACCCACGTCACATGCACATGCAACATAACAGTGTTATACACCCTCATGACAAACACATGCAACATATACGTCTTATACACAGACGTCAAAAACACACTTCATTGTTATACACCTACGTCACATACACATGCAACATAACCGTGCTATACACCTACGTCACAAACGCATATCCGTGTTATACACCCACGTCACATACACATGCAACATATTCGTGTTATACACCTACGTCACATACAAATGCAACATAACCGTGCTATACACCTACGACACAAACACCTATTCGTGTTATACACCCACGTCACATACACATGCAACATATTCGTGTTATACACCTACGTCACATACACATGCAACATATCCATGTTATATATCCACTTCACATACACATGCAAAATATCAGTGTTACACACACTCGTAAAAAATACATATCCGTGTTATACACCCACGTCACATACACATGCAACATAACCGTGTTATACACCCACGTCACATACACATGCAACATATACGTGTTATACACCCACGTCAAAAACACATATCAGTGTTATACACGCACGTCACATACCCATGCAACATAACCGTGTTTAACACCTACGTTACATACACATGCAACATATGCATGTTATACACCCATGTGAAATACACATGCAACATAACCGTATTATACACCGACGTCACATACACATGCAACATATGCGTCTTATACACCCACGTCAAAAACACATATCAATGTTATACACCCATGTCACATACATGGGCAACATATCCGTGTTATACACCCACTTCACATATATATGCAACATAACCGTGTCATACACATGGAGCTTATCCTTGTTATACACCCACGTGACATACACTTGCAACATATCCGGGTGATACACCCACGTCACATACACAAGCAACATATCAGCGTTATAAACCCATATCACATACACATGCAACATATCCTTGTTACACACCATCGTCACATACACATGCAACATATCAGTGTTAAACATAAACGACACATACAAATGCAACAGATCCGTATTATACTAACCTACGTCACAAACACATGCAACATATCCGTGTTATACACCTACATCACAAACACATATCCGTGTTATACACCCACGTCACATACACATGCAACATATTCGTGTTATACACCCACGCCACATACACGTGCAACATATCCATTTTATATATCCACTTCACATACACATGCAACGTATCAGTGTTATACACCCACGTCACAAAGTCATATCCGTGTTATACACCTACGTCACATACACATGCAACATATCCGTGTTATACACCCTCGTCACATACACATGCAACATATCCGTGTTATACACCCACGTCACATACAAATGGAACATATCCGTGTTGTGAAGCCACGTCACATACCAATGCAACATATCCATGTTATACACCCACGTCACATAAACATGCAACATATCCGTGTTATACACCCTCGTGACATACACATCCAACATATCTGCATTAGACATCCAGGCCACATACATATGCAACATAACCGTGTTATACATCCACGTCACATACACATACAACATCACCGTGTTATACACCTACGTCAAAAACACATATTTGTGTCATACACCGACGTCTCACACACATGCAACACATCCGGGTTATAGAGCCACGTCACATATAAATGCATCTTATCCATGTTATACACCTACGTCACATAAACATGCAACATATCCGTGTTATAGACCAACGTCACATACACATGCAACATATTCGTGTTGTACACCAACGTCACATACACATGCAACATATCCGTGTTATACATCCACGTCACATAAAAATGCACCATAACCGTGTAATACACCAAAGTCACATACACATGCAAGATATCTGAGTTATACATAACACGTCACATAAAGAAGCAACACATGGGTGTTATACACCCTCGTCACTTACACATGGAACAAATCCTTGGTATACACCCACGTGACATACATATGCAACATATCCGTGATATATACCAACGTCACATACACATGGAACATATCAGTGTTATACACCCACGTCACATACATAGGCAACATATCAGTGTTATACACACACGTCACATACACGTGCAACATGTTCGTGTCATAGACCTCCGTCATATACACATGCAACATATCAGTGTTATACACCGACGTTGCAAACACGTGCAACATATCCGTGTTATAGATCCCCGTAAGAAACACATATCCGTGTTATACACCCCCGTGACATACACATGCAACATATCAGTGTTACACACTGACTTCACATACATATGGAACATATCCGTGTTACACACCCACGTCACATACACAAGCAACCTATCAGTGCTATAGACCCACGTCACAGACACATGCAACATATCCTTGTTATATACCATCGTCAAATACAGATGCAACATATCCGTGTTATACACTAACGTCACGAAGACATATCCGTGTTATACACCCCCATCACAAACACATATCCGTGATATACACCCAGGTCACATACACATGCAACATATCCGTGTTATACACCAACGTCACATACACATGCAAGATATCCGTGTTGTACACCCACGTCACATACAAATGGAACATATCCATGTTATACACCAAAGTCACATACACATGCAACATATCCGTGTTATACATCCTCGTGACATACACATATCCGTGTTATACACCCACGTCACATACACATGCAACATATCCGTGATATACACCCAAGTCACATACACATGCAACATATCTGCATTAAACATCCACGGCACATACATATGCAACATAACAGTGTTATACACCCACGTCGCATACACATGCAACATCACCGCGTTATACACCGACGTCAAAAATACATATCAGTGTTATACACCCAAGTCACATATATATGTAACATATCCGGGTTATACAACCACGTCACATACAAATGCAACATATCCATGTTATACTCCCACGTCACATACACATGCAACATATCCGTGTTATACACCAACGTCACATACACATGCAATGTATCCGTGTTATACACCAACGTCACATACACATGCAACATATCCGTGTTATACACCCACGTCACATACAAATGCAACATAACCGTGTCATACACCAAAGTCACATACACATGCATAATATCTGAGTTATACATAACACGTCACGTAAAGAAGCAACACATGCGTGTTATACACCCTCATCACATACACATGGAAGAAAATCCTTGGTATATACCCACGTGACATACACATGCGACATAACCGTGTTATATACCAACGTCACATACACATGGAACATATCAGTGTTATACACCCACGTCACATACATAGGCAACATATCAGTGTTATTCACACACATCACATACACGTTCAACATGTTCGTGTCATAGACCTACGTCACATACACATGCAAGATAACAGTGTTATACAAAGACGTTGCAAACTCGTGCAACATATTCGTGTTATAGATCCACGTAACAAACACATATCCGTGTTATACACCCACGTGACATACACATGCAACATATCAGTGTTATACACTGAGTTCACATACACATGCAACATATCCGTGTTATACACCCACGTCACAAACACATATCAGTGTTATACACCCATGTCACATACATATGCAACATATCCGTGTTGTACTCCATCGTCACAAACACATATCCGTGTTATACACCCTCGTCACATACACAGACTAGGGCCCGTGAAAATCCGGGTTAGATTTATCTGTCGTAAGGCATGCTTCTCTATTGACGAGAGAGGCGACTTACGGGTTGTCTAATGGCTGAGTTCGTGCGTACGTGCCACGTCAAATACACATGCAACATATGCGTGTTATACACCCACGTCAAAAACACATATCAGTGTTATACACCCACGTTACTTACATGGGCAACATATCAGTGTTATACACCCAAGTGACATACACATATCCGCGTTATACACCCACTTCACCTACACATGCAACATATTCGTGTTATACACCATCGTCACAAGCACATATCCGTGTTATACCCCCACGTCACATACACATGCAACACATCCGTGTTATACACGCAAGTCACATACACATGCAACATAACCGTGTTATACACCAAAGTCACGTACACATGCATAATATCTGAGTTATACATAACACGTCACATAAAGAAGCAACACATGCGTGTTATACACCCACATCACATACACATGGAAGAAATCCTTGGGATATACCCACGTGACATACACATGCGACATATCCGTGTTATATACCAACGTCACATACACATGGAACATATCAGTGTTATACACCCACTTCACATACATAGGCAACATATCAGTGTTATGCACCATCGTCACAAGCACATATCCGTGTTATACCCCCACGTCACATACTCATGCAACACATCCGTGTTATACACGCAAGTCACATACACATGCAACATAACCGTGTTATACACCCACTTGACATACACATGCAACATATCCGTGTTATACACCCACGTGAAATACACTTGCAACATCACCGTGTTATACACCCACGTCAAAAACACATATCAGTGTGATACACCGACGTCACATACACATGCAACATATCCATGTTATACACCAACGTCACATAAACATGGAACATATCCGTGTTATACACCAACGTCACATAAAGAAGCAACATATCCGTGTTATACACCAACGTCACAGACATATGCAACATAACCGTGATACACACCCTCGTTACATACACATGGAACAAATCCTTGGTTTACACCCACGTGGCATACACATGCAACATATCCGTGTTATATACCAACGTCACATACACATGGAACATATCAGTGTTCTACACCCACGTCACATACATAGGCAACATATCAGTGTTATACACCCACGTCACATACACGTGCAGCATTTTCGTGTCATAGACCTACGTCACATACACATGCAACATATCAGTGTTATACACCGACGTTGCAAACACGTGCAACATATCCGTGTTATAGATCCACGTAACAAACACATATCCTGTTATACACCCACGTCACATACACACGCACCATATCCGTGTTGTACAACCACGTCACATGCAGATGCAACATATCCGTGTTATACAACCTCATGACATATACATGCAACATATACGTGTTATACACGCACGTCATATACACACGCAATATTACCGTGTTATACAACCACGTGACATACACATGCAACATATCAGTGTTATACACTGAGTTCACATACACATGCAACATATCCGTGTTATACACGCACGTCACATACACATGCAACATATCCGTGTTATACACCTACGCCACATACACATGCAACATATCCATGTTATATATCCACTTCACATACACATGCAACATATCCATGTTATACACCCTAGTGAAATACACATGCAAGATAACTGTGTTATACAACTACGTGACATACACATGCAACATATGCTTGTTATACACCCACGTGACATACACATGCAACATAACCGTGTTATACACCCACGTCAAATACACATGCAACATATGCGTGTTATACACCCACGTCAAAAACACATATCAGTGTTATACACCCACGTTACTTACATGGGCAACATATCAGTGTTATACACCCAAGTGACATACACATATCCGCGTTATACACCCACTTCACCTACACATGCAACATATTCGTGTTATACATCATCGTCACAAGCACATATCCGTGTTATACCCCCACGTCACATACACATGCAACACATCCGTGTTATACACGCAAGTCACATACACATGCAACATAACCGTGTTATACACCCACTTGACATACACATGCAACATATCCGTGTTATACACCCACGTGAAATACACTTGCAACATCACCGTGTTATACACCCACGTCAAAAACACATATCAGTGTGATACACCGACGTCACATACACATGCAACATATCCATGTTATACACCAACGTCACATAAACATGGAACATATCCGAGTTATACACCAACGTCACATACACATGCAACATATCCGTGTTATACACCCAGGTCACATACACATGCAACATATACGTGTTACACACCCACGTCACATACACATGCAACATAACCGAGTCATACCCCAAAGTCACATACACATCCAACATATCTGTGTCATACATAACACGTCACATAAAGAAGCAACATATCCGTGTTATACACCAACGTCACAGACATATGCAACATAACCGTGATACACACCCTCGTTACATACACATGGAACGAATCCTTGGTTTACACCCACGTGGCATACACATGCAACATATCCGTGTTATATACCAACGTCACATACACATGGAACATATCAGTGTTCTACACCCACGTCACATACATAGGTAACATATCAGTGTTATACACCCACGTCACATACACGTGCAGCATTTTCGTGTCATAGACCTACGTCACATACACATGCAACATATCAGTGTTATACACCGACGTTGCAAACACGTGCAACATATCCGTGTTATAGATCCACGTAACAAACACATATCCCTGTTATACATCCACGTCACATACACACGCAACATATCCGTGTTGTACAACCACGTCACATGCAGATGCAACATATCCGTGTTATACAACCTCATGACATATACATGCAACATATACGTGTTATACACGCACGTCATATACACACGCAACATTACCGTGTTATACACCCACGTGACATACACATGCAACATAACCGTGTTATACACCCACGTCGCATACACATGCAAGATTTGCGTGTTATACAACTTCATGACATACACATGCAACATATACGTGTTATACACGCACGTCATATACACACGCAACATTACCGTGTTATACACCCACGTGACATACATATGCAACATAACCGTGTTATACACCCACGTCACATACACATGCAAGATATGCGTGTTATACACCCACGTCAAAAACACATATCCGTGATATACACCGACGTCACATATACATGCAACATAACCGTGTTATACACCCACGTGACATACAAATGCAACATATCCATGTTATACACCCACATCACATAAACATGCAACATATCCGTGTTATACACCCACGTTACATACACATGCAACATATCCGAGTTATACACCAACGTCACATACACATGCAACATATCCGTGTTATACAGCCACGTCACATAAACATGCAACATATCCGTGTTATACACCCACGTGACATACACATGCAACATAACCGTGTCATACTCCAAAGTCACGTACACATGCAACATATCTGTGTCATACTTAAAACGTTACATAAACAAGAAGCACATGCGTGTTATACACCTACGTCACATACATATGCAACAGATCCGTGATGTACACCCACATCACATACACATGGAACATATCCTTTTTATACACCCACGTGACATACACTTGCAACATATCCGTGTTATATACCAACGTCACATACACATGGAACATATCAGTGTTATACACCCACGTCACATACATAGGCAACATATCAGTGTCATACACCAACGTCACATACACGTGCAACATAATCGTGTCATAGACCTACGTCACATACACATGCAACATATCAGTGTTATACACCCACGTCACATACATATGCAACATATCCGGGTTGTACACCTTCGTCATATATACATGCAACATAACCGTGTTATACACCCACGTTACATACAAATGCAACATATCCATGTTATACACCAACGTCACATAAACATGCAACATATCCGTGTTATACACCCACGTCACATACACATGCAACATATCCGAGTTATACACCAACGTCACATACACATGCAACATATCCGTGTTATACAGCCTCGTCACATAAACATGCAACATATCCGTGTTATACACCCACGTGACATACTCATGCAACATAACCGTGGCATACTCCAAAGTCACATACACATGCATCTGTGTTATACTTAAAACGTCACATAAACAAGAAACACATGCGTGTTATACACCCACTTCACATACATAGGCATCAGATACGTGATATACACCCACATCACATACACATGGAACATATCATAGTTATACACCCACGTGACATACACTTGCAACATATCCGTTTTATATACCAACGTCACATACACATGGAACATATCAGTGCTATACACCCACGTCACATACATAGGCAACATATCAGTGTTATACACCCACGTCACAAACACGTGCAACATAATCGTGTCATAGACCTACGTTACATGCACATGCAACATATCAGTGTTATACACCCACGTCACATACATAGGCAACATATCCGTGTTGTACACCCACGTCACATGCACATGCAACATAACCGTGTTATACACCCTCATGACATACACATGCAACATCACCGTGTTATACACCAACGTCACATACACATGCAACATATACGTGTTATACACCTACGTCACATACACATGCAACATATGCGTTATACACCCACGTGACATACACATGCAACATATCCGTGTTGTACACCCACGTGACATACACATGCAACATAACCGTGTCATACACCCACGTCATATACACATGCAACATGTCAGTGTTATACACCCACATCACATACACATGCAACATATCCTTGTTATACACCCACGTCAAATACAGATGCAACATATGCGTGTTATACACAAACGTCACAAACACATATCCGTGTTATACACCCACGTCACAAACACATATCCTTGTTATACACCCACTTCACATACGCATGCAATATATCCGTGGTATACACCTACATCACAAACACATATCCGTGTTATACACCCACGTCACATACACATGCAACATATACGTGTTATACACCCACGTCACATACACATCCAACATAACCGTGTTATACACCCGCGTCACAAAAAACATGCAACATAACCGTGTGGTACACCCACGTGACATACTCATGCAACATATCCGTGTTATACACCCACGTCACATACATATGCAACATATCAGTGTTATAAACCCACGTCACATACACATGCAACATATGCGTGTTATACACCCACGTCACAAACACATATCAGTGTTATACACCCATGTCACATACATATGCAACATATCCGTGTTGTACTCCATCGTCACAAACACATATCCGTGTTATACACCCTCGTCACATACACAGACTAGGGCCCGTGAAAATCCGGGTTAGATTTATCTGTCGTAAGGCATGCTTCTCTATTGACGAGAGAGGCGACTTACGGGTTGTCTAATGGCTGAGTTCGTGCGTACGTGCCATCGTATACTAATCGCGTACATCCATGAAACGATGTTGATCGCTGGATTGTCTGGTCCAGACTCGTTTATTTACAGACCGCCGCCTCATTGCTGAGGGTGGCGTTGGAAACTAGCAAACAAACAATGCACATACTTCATACACTCTCCTGATCTTTCAATCTACTTCCTGGTACCTCATGCTCGTACCCGTGATATAATCCCAGTCGTTACCCGTCCTCTATAATTGCGTTTCAAAACCAAGTTTAACGCCCTCGCTGTATTCGTCTTTTGCATTTTGGTGCTACATACCATGTCCGTAATCCATATGTATGCTACAAGCTATAACACTCACCTCCGCCAGTCTCACCACAGCCGCGACAGTCCAAACCTATTCACCCAACCACATACAAAACCATGAACAAATAACTCTGCAATGTTACGTGGAACTGATTATTTTAAGTGTTCAATATAGTATGTCAACTTGTAAAGAGTCAAAATGTTTTAGAGCAGTTTTGTCGGTTCACGTTTAACATGTCAGCTATTCTCGGGGCCTCTCGTTCTAGAGCAACTGATTGTAGTCAGTGTTAAATGCTCATGGCTAACGTTATACGGATCAAGAGCGAGCTTTCACGGCGTTGTTGTCGGTTCACGTTTAACATGTCTGCTGTTCCCGGGGACACTCGCTGTTAAGGCGTCTGTACTGTTGTAAAATCAAATCCTTGGTGCAATTGTGTATGAGTTAAGCTTGATAGGCACAGTGTTTCATCAATATCGTGAATGAAACAACTTTACATTCATAACACATAATGGTGAACTAAGAAACATATCGACAAAGGACAGTTAAACAGCCATATCATAGACGTAGATGTATATCTGATATGTAACCTACAAACTATATCTCTACTCAAAGCATGACAATGCAAAAGATCGTTCTCAAGATCAACAAGAACAGGCCCCAATTCTCGAAACAAACTTAAGTGGAGTTTTGAATCAAGTTAGAGTTTTCACTCGGCATTTGCCAGAATGAAATAAAATCGATATTAAACTCAAACATAGTTAGACAATTTGAATTTGGAGAATAGAATAATCAAGTTGTTTGGAAATTTTTATTTTAAAACTGCAGCTGACTTATAATTTAAACTGTTTCAAATTGTCAAACTCAGTTTGGTGAGTTAGTGAGTTAATATTTAACGTCACATAGGCAATATTTCCGCCATATCGAGACAATAACAATTTAATTTATATCAATATCAAATTAAATCAATTTAAAACGTAAAAACCTGTCATCGACGGAGAGTAAAAATACTAGAGTATCACAGATAATTTTACAAGTACGTTATTGTAAAATTAAATAACTTTGGACAGTACAAAATGAAAACGGGCTAAAGATCACCAAGAACTGAAAACTCAGTCTGAAATTTGAGTAAAATTTTAAGTTTGTTTCGAGAAATCGGGGCCAGGACACAAAGTCTTCGTGGACGACATCGCCAGACCACATCGTGCCGTTGGTGATTTCTTTCAAGAGACGGTACCAAATCTACTTTGGCCCACCATGAGTCAGACCTCAAGCATATAAAACATCATGCAATATTTGAACATTTAAAAAAAAGGATATTTATCTCTCTGTAAAATCTCTTGAATGCCTTTCGATAAAAAAATAGTCTCCCTGCGCATATCTTGACGGTATTTCTTGGAAACTCCTGCCACTCGAGCTTGGTTACCACGAAGAACGCGCATACCTCCCAGTTGAAATGATGAAGTCCTTTGTTGAAATGAAAGGCACCACAGAATATGGGATATGTCGGAGTCTCAAATGAACATATATCCATGAAACGTTTTCTCTATGAAGCTGAGCAAGTGATTTATTGACCGCTGAGACCAATGTGGATGTTTCAGCTTGTCGTATATTATGCTGCAAGTCAGTTAAATCTTAAAATCCCTCGCAGACGTGTATGTAGAGCTTTGACTTAAACATCTTTGTATAGACATTCTCTGTATTCTTCTGCCGTGAAAATACGTAGAATATCTTTCTTAAATTAATAGTCTTCCCAAAAGCATCATCGTTACTATTTCTCTGCTTGTTTTACAGCTGTTGATGTTAACTATACAATCGGTCTTCTTCGCGGAATGTCTCAGCTTTTTTTCATGAACGGACAGTAAAAATACTAAAGTATCACAGATAAAAAATTAATACAAGTACGCTATTGTAAAATTAATTCACATGGGTGAATAAGTACACCCATGTGGGGCATATTTCTTATCTTTAATACACATGTGTCTGAGCAAACCAATTCTTTGTTTTAAATACTGGATGTCGATCCTCAGTTCATCTGAGTTTAATGTATTTTCACCTGAGACCCACGGTACTGGCTATTGAAGCAAGACTGCAATGTTAGTCACGCATTGGGCATTTTTAAAAAAAAACAGTTTTTACATCTTTAATATGTAGTTTATTATACCTGATCTGATTATCGGTTAAACTTTGATTATATGTATTCTGTTTAACACCGCAATATCCAAGCCACTCAGGACCAAACCAGTGGCTGATAGTATGAGCAGCCATCGGGATACGATGCTGCTCATTCTAGGTCTCCTTCATTGCTATCGTTGATATGCAAAAGTATGCATAAAAAAATTGCCCTTGATAATAGCATGTTTATTATTGTTAATCACAAGGAGATTATTGATTTTATTACATACCCGTTGGTGAGAAACCCAGGGGAGAAAACTGTTATCAAACATATGTGTGAGATCGATTTCTAATCCCGTGATTGGTTACTCCATTGTGATGACCTAGGGACTACTTTCCTGATTGAAATTCATTGATAACTTTCTCATGCTTCAATCGAATGCAGATATGTTTGTGGTGAGATCGATTTACCAACTGACTTCTTAGATGAACTGATGAAGAATGAAATTTTACCGATGAACCTGGTGATTGTAACGATGCGGGTCGATCCCTAAACCCTCAACAGCTATATGACCTTTGCAAATTGGCAAATTCGTTCAAGACAATCAGAACCGAAACACACAACGTAAAAAGATGTGCCACATGAGGCTTTTGCATGGGTTCATGATTGCAAAAGTTGATACACGTCCTATCGTGTCCATTCAATTAAACTTTGTGATATTTTGTGGACATTTTTTATTAGCCTATGAAAGGAAGATGGTAGCGATTCTGAACCATCTACGGTTCGTGGGATGTTGTCCAGTTTTGACAGGTACCTTAAGTCAAAGCACTACTTTTCATTACTTATCGATGATCGTGAATTTGAAAAGTTAAAAACTGTCATCAAAACAAAACAAAACGTTCTAAAGAGTGAAGGAATGGGTAACCTACATCGCCCGGCTGAATCGCTCACTGACGATGACATTAACAAACTCTATGAAACAAAAAAATTGGTCCTCACGACCCCAAATCCTTTTTGAACACCATGTGGTGGAATAACACCTCTCATATTTGGATGCGTAGTGTCAAACCACACACTGACATTAAATGGGGCATGCTGCACGTAAACCTGACTCAGACGGTAGAGAATTTCTTGAATTCACAGAGAGGCAAAGTCGAAAACATACCAAAGGGATAATCCTTTGGTATCCGTAACATGCACCCCAAAGCATTGGCGACTGATGATGTATATGAGCATTGTCCAGTATCCATGTACAAGCAGTACTCGAGCCTCTTTACTGCAGGATACTCCAGTCCACATACTTCTTCTATATTGCCACTAACATCAAGGAACCATCTAGCTAATTCCCTGGTTCAAAAAGGCAACCAGCAAACTGAGTTCTATTCAACCTTAGCTTTACGGAAGCGTAAGTCCCCCATGCGAAGAAATCAAACTTCTTACCTCCGATGACGACTGTATTCAAATTGAATGAACGTCCGCTAGCCATGTTCGGAACGATAATAATGACGTCTCACTGTGAAGTTAGTTTCACTTGAGAGAGAACCATTAACAGTTGCAAAGTCATGTTTTTGGAGTGTTGAATAAATTTCTTTGAATTATCTTGTCTGCATCATCGCTGTTGCCTTAAAAATGCACAAAATGACCAATACGCTTTTGTTGTACGGGTTACGCAATGTATGTGTAGTAAGTAGTCTGCCGAGTGACGTCACTTATTCATGACGTTTTTGTTATGTATCAATGCGCCACTACAACCAGAGAAAGGGCCAACATACATCGATTTGATCCAAAAAGTGGTGAGATTTTAGGTGTAAGAAACAGATTATTGTAATTGTAGCCTGGGATACCATTTATCTTACAACTCGTACTTTCAAAACGTTTTGCAACAACTCGTAAGATAAATGGTATCTGACAGACAGCCTTGTAGTAATCTCTCTGTATGTATCGCTGTAGACAGCCGGGTCGTCATTGTTGTAGATGTGATTACACGTCCTTAGTGGGGCTGTGGGTACGTCTAGTGGTTAAAGCGTTCGCTCGTCACGCCGAAGACCCGGGTTCGATTCCCCACATGGGTAAAATGATTGACGCCCATTTCTGGTATCCCCGCCGTGGCATTGCTCGAATATTGCTAAATGTGGCGTAAAAACTAAACTCACTCATCACTTCCTTAGTACAGTACAAATGATAATACCTTTCCAGGTTGAGTATTATTCAGGTTAAGAACCCACACTCCCAACGTGAGGCACCTAATCGCAAGCACACACCCATCTAACCCTCTCGGTTTCCACCAAAATGCCATAGTCATATGAAATCTGCTCACTGACAAAGGTGTATCAATGTATTGAGAATATCATTGATGGCAGTCCGGGTGTTATTTTTTTATAATATAAACTGATTACAAGTTGATCACTACTAGATGAATCGCTATGCTACCCCTTACAACAGGCTCGCCTAAAACGTGCTTGCCTGTAAATCGTGATGAGCTCATCACTCATTATCTCAGATCTGAGCATGGTCACTCGGAGATTGTGGTCTCATAGCGTAAGCAATGCGTACAACATCATTTGGGAAAAAAACCCCATCACTTGGAGGTGGATCATTGAAATTAAGTTTATGTCTGAGAGAATGACGACCGTCGAACAGGATTAAGTTGATCAGTATCAGTAGGAGGTGAGCTGAGTGAGTGAGTGAGTGAATGCGTTCACGGGTCGGAGGTGAGATGAGGTGATCACCGTGTACCTGCTTGTAATAATCCGGACTTACGTGATATTGCTGGAATATTGCGACGCATCACTCACTCACCGACTCACTCACTCACTCACAAAAGTATTAATCTGGATATACTTGTGGAGGAGTTTTTTTCTAATTCACATGTACCCTAGTGTCACCCTATGATATTAGGGCAGGGATAACTTTCAAATTATTCATTTATATAGTGAAGCATATGTATCAATCTGCAATACGTACTACGTAACATAAGTTCTTGGGAGTTTGTGTAACACGTAAACTACATGTAGCATTAAGTTGTTTGGAGTTTGTGTAACACGTTAACTCCATGTAACATATAAGTTGTTGGGAGTTTGTGTAACACGTTAACTCCATGTAACATTTGAGTTGTTTAGATATGTGTAGCATTCCCCATGTAATACAAGACAAATCCTATGGATAACAACTACTTTATTTCTTACAACGTTTCTTGGCTAGATCTAGCCCCTTCTTCAGGTCCTTGTTGACCTCGGCACTCATCTTCTCATGTTGATTTACTCGAGAAGTTTTCTCTTGCGCCAATTACTGATGTTGAAAGCCAGGATTTCAGTGTGTTACAAGTTGACAGAGTGATTTTGATTTGTAACAATTGTGTTCTGATAGGGCAGATTAGAAAACAGTTTTTTTAAACAGGTGCCATTGATGAAGCGACGTCAACAAGATTGCATTGTTAGACTATCACAAAGACATACAACAAGGTAATTGGCTACCAATTATCACATTCCGCTTTGCCCGTGTCGACTTAGGAGGGTATACACGTTACCATGACCTCTACGTGTGGCTATCGTTGCTGCTGTGTTGCCGTTCTTGTTCTCGGTGTTAATATCCACAAACTCGCTAGAAAGGATGTACCTTACCATCTCTATCTCTCCATGATAACAGGCGATGTGCAGGATGTTGTTACCATTACGATCAAGCATTGTCACGTCACCTCCCATACTCACAAGGAAGGCAAACACTTTTATTTGTCCCCAACTTACTGCCGCCATTATTGGTGTCATGCAATTTGCCCTTCTACTGTTGACGTCAGTTATGTTGCGTGAGAGGATGTAATCTACTATTCCCACCTGTCCTTCTGTGCAGGCCAAAAACAGGATGTTATCGCCATTTGAATCGTAAAGTGAAGTATCAGCACCTTTACGCACGAGAAAGTCAAACACACCTTTATGACTCTTGCCTGCTGCCATCATTAGTGGTGTCCTCCCGGTGTCTCCTCTACTGTTGATATCTGTAATGTTCTGTGAGGTAATATACTTCACCATCTCAAATTGGCTTTGCAAACAGGCCACATGTAGGATATTGTTAAGATGAACATCAACTTTTGACACATCACCTCCTTCGCTAACAATCAACTCGAACGCGTGTCTGCTTCCACAAGCAGCTGCCATCATCGCTGGTGTCCTTTGACCTGTCCCTCTACTGTTGACGTCCGTTATGTTGTGGGAGAGGATGTACTTCACTATGTCCACATCTCCTCCACAACAGGCCAGATGTAAAATGTTGCTTCCATCAGCATCAGTTTCCGACACGGTACCTCCTGCACATATGCATGTCTCAAACAATTCCCTGTTCCCCATCCACGCTGCCGTCATCAATCTGGATCTTCCATGATATCCTCTGCTGTGGCCTTCCACAATGTTCAGTGAGATGATATATTTGGCCATCTCTGTATGTCCACCTCTACAGGCGATTTCAAGGATGTTGTCACCGGCCTCATCCCTCAATGTCGACTTAGCTCCCTCTTCAAGAAGGAACTTAAAGACCTTGCGATTCCCTTGGAATGATGCTGTCATCATTGGTGTTCTCCCATAATGTCCTATACTGTTCATGTCCACTATGGCAAGTGACACGATGTATTTCACTATTCCAACATGTCCTCCGAAGCAGGCCATTTGAAGAATGTTATTACCTGTGCTATCAACAACCGACAAATTACATCCGTTCCTAACAAGAAAGTCAAACACATCCTTGTGTCCCCCATGAGCCGCCAACATTGCCGGGGTCATTCCATGTTCCTTCTCTCTGCTGTTGATATCAACGTGACTATCAGTCATGATCTGTTGCACTCGGCAAAGGTCGCCGTCCCTGCTGGCTTCATGGAGTAGATTGTCTCCAGGCTTGTGATCTTTGCGTTTTTGGGAATTCGAATGATGGAGCTTCTCCTCATCTGTAAACGTTATGTTATGTCTGACTTTAACATAATTGCAGCTTCGAGGTACTAACTGTGTTTTTTGCAAGTGTAGGCTTTAAGGACATATTGTTTGGGTGTTTTTGTCAGTTTGTTTTTGTACAATTGCCTGTACTAAGACCATAATTTCTCATCCTCGACTTTCAGTAAAACACGTTCTTAAATTGCCTGATTTGATTTGTAAACATTGATATTCAAGTTGCGTTTCTCTTAAGGTTTCATGATAGACTAAAATTCGACAGGGATATTTCTTTGGAGACTCAGAACGTACCCCTAGTTTACTCTGTTTGAAGTACTGTATATCAAACATTATGGAGGGATCCGCATGACACATGGTTTCATGACATAACGGGACTGGTTATTAATCGGGAGTATTCGTTTTAAGGAATGGCTGCCAAAGTTATCCTTTAAACTAGGACTGTCACAGCCATATCCGAAAAATGTTTACAAACGTTATCAATAATTATCCTAGAAAGTAGGAATCAACTTATTACTCACCCGTTGAAGATATCACTGTTTAACAATTTAACAATGTTATTACACATTGTGTAATAACATCACGTGGTGCCGTACGTATGACGTAAAACTGGTTTATAGTTATGACGTCACAATGCTTATACCTCTCTCACAATTGTAGTACACCTTGTTTGACTCACGGAAAGCTGAGAGTCATCGCACTCATTGAATTCTTAGGAAACAATTACTTTGCTCGATATTATTTTGCTAATGTCGGGTGAGTAATAAATTAAATACTAAACAATGTCCAGTGTAATACCATATTTATGAAACTCGTGAATGGTATTTGTATCTAACGAGCTTTCGCTCGTTAGATACAAACCCATTCATTCCTTTCGAAAGCGAGTTAGATACAAATACCATTCACAAGTTTCATAAATATGGTATTACACTGGACATCGTTTAGTATTCTTTATACATACTTTATCTCATATGATGTATTCACTATTCCTTGTCATAATTAAATTATTGAACAATCTCATCTTTCCAAAAACTTAAAATAGACCCTAGACACCATATGGAAAGCATATTGGAAATCAGTTACCTTTTACACATACAGCTTTCCCAGACCGACTCTGTAAACATCTGGAACCGAGGCTGCAGGACATGGTTGCGCATGGACCAGGGGGTATCTGTAACAGAAGCAAACAGCAACCGCCTGTGTGAATACGTGGACCTATCGCCCAATGCAGGTGTCCAGAGGCGATATCATTTGTAGAAAAATGTTGTTGTCAGAAGGGGCGTTTTATCCACTTCACCCATTTACTCACTTTAGTAAGATTGATTTGACATTTTTAATAAAAGTATGCATTAATTTTCAGTTACAAATATCTTTCTATATGCAGTTTCTGTATTGGTAAATGAGTGGCCAAGTCTTTGGCTCTTTACGCTGAAAGTTCTGTTCCATTCCAAGTTCATTTCTATACACAAATAAATTAGCCTGTGGGCAAAACAACTTGTTTTGTATTTTTGTGCTTTTTTATATAATATCGTGTGTCGATATTGATTGCCCTTACTATTCAGTTGACTTCACTTACATTTTGATATGTAATTGGAGTTTCATTGACCCATTGGTCTAACCATTGGTCTAACCCCTTGGTGTAATAACGTTTATTTAAGAAATTGGTGAGACTACCGAGTGTGCTGTATCCTTGAAGGTAAAAGTGAAATTATTTCAGAAATTACTTCTTATATATTTCTTATATCTTATATGGATCGCAGACTGTGCGAAGAAAGATTGTATTTACCTGATGTTGTTTATATACCAAGAGAGAAATATTTTCTTGAGTTACGAATGTTTCTTTGACTGTTAGATAGGACTAAACTATTCAACTTACGTCCGAATGTTTCTTCTCCAGAACAGAGAATCCTGCATCCTCCTCAAATCGTTGCGATTCACCAAGTCGGAGACTACAAGTTAGCGTTTCGTAATTGTATTCAAATCGTAAACAGCCGCCAGTTTCTCTACATTTTACTTCACACAGCCTGATGCCAATGTTCTTGATGGACACAGAACTATCCTTCTCTCTGCCGTCTGACTATCACATTGTTTCGTGATGGACTTTGAAAGTCCATAAACAGTGTGAACAACTGCAGAGAGCAGGATAAAATTCCGGAGGCCCATGGAACATGATGAAATCATCTTCAAAACTCTACGAAGGATCACAGGCTACCTCGACCATACACAGCTGAGGCAGAATGCTCAACTGCAGATTGTAATTTACATACACGCCTCCTATCCTGTGTCATGTGACACACTACGTTATCACGGAGCAGTAGAAATGCCAGATCAATATGCCAGTGAGCATTCGGAGACAAGGAAAGATCGTGCCATCTCACTTTCACTGAGAAAACAACAGGTGAAATGCTGATTTTTTTTCTCATAGTAATTGTCTTTAGCTTTACACCACTTTTAGCAATATTCCAGTAATATCACTGGCCGGGAAGGCGGGGAACACCAGGAATGGGTTTCACATATTATACCCATGTGGGGAATAGAACCCAGGTCCTCAGCATGACGAGCGAACGCTTTAACCCATAGCTACCCAACCTCCCCTACTGTCTCATAGAAAAAAGACAGACGTACAAAACAAAGAACAAAATTGGTGCTTTTTATTTACAAACACATCCCCCCACACCCCCGAAATTAATAAACAACAACAAAAAACAACTCACAACAAACCAAACCGATGGGGTGGTAAATATTTTTGACTTACCAGCACCAGTACTCTCATGTTGCCAAGTTAACACACATAACGCATCCTAATGTAACGTTGCTGCCGCCTCAAGTCCAAGGTCGACGATTCTGTCGCAGTTGACGGCTGTGTCCCCGAAATGGTGGCTGGGCTCGGATGCCATGGTACCCTGATACTGATGGCATTCAGTAATAGATAATAGTTCACGGCATGACTCTTATAGAATATACAAAGCATTACTCATGCAGAGAATTTTTTAACGTTTTAACATCAAAGAAATTAACACATCTATTTATACGTCTTAGGTTAGGCTTGATCAGCATAATGGTATACCAAAGATGAAAGATAAAGTATCTCCTGTGTAATCTAGATGTGGAAAATGAAATTCATAATTTACTTGTATATCTTTTTTATGAAGATTTGCGTACTAAATATACAGGTGAATATTATCTATGTAAGCCACCTTCATTAGCTTTTAAACTATTTCTTTCATCAACTGAGCAGCTTGTAATAATATTGCTGTCGTACTATATCAGTTATGCTCTTATTAAACCTATGTCTGTTTAACAGTTGCTTAAGATGAAAGCCTGTATATTCTTTCTTTATTCAGGATTATTTAACCTCTGATGTGTTGACGTTACGACGGTCTCGAGGAGAGTTTGAGCAATATTTCAGCAATATCACGACTGGAGACACCAGAAATGGGCTTCACATATTGTACCCATGTGGGGAATCGATCCCAGGTCTTCGGCGTGACGTGAGTGTTTCAAAGTTAGTTCCCAGTCGCAATTATGTATATATTTCCAACATGAATTTATTCTGTTAAGACGATCTTTGTACGATTCACTTATCACCACAATTCCACAAACAAGGTCTAACAAGGTGGACATCTCCACCACTTATGATCAACTGCCGGGCTCGTTGTCCTGTCTTTTGCAATACTATCTTGTTGAACGTATTTCTACTTTCAGTGACACTATGAAGGTCGACATTAAACAGATCACATGGCCAAACGTCAGTCTAGTCCCACTGGTCTGTCAGGTGTGGTTGAAAGGAGGCAATGCCTGTTGCTCAAAAGAATGGCATCACCAGCATATGTACAAGGTGTGGCACAGCTCACTCGTCTGTGACCCGTGAAGATCCTGGTCAGAATTGGGTCTCCAGTAACCCATGCTTCTTGGTATTGTCTGCTGTGTAGAACTGCGTCGCTCTGACGTTCCCGAAACCTTGGTTCGAATCCTGGCTCAAAATTCAAATTCTTCTGATATGTTTGATACAACTACTCTTTAATGTGGAAAGGTAGATTAGTCAGGTATGAGGTACGTCACCTTGTATTTCATACCCGTGGAGAACCAAGATATAATTGGTCTTCAGCAATCATTGCATGTAGTAAACAGCCACTACGGCTCGCTGACCTGGCTGACACATGTCATCGTATCCAAACTGAGCATATGGATGTTCATGCCTTTTGATCACTGGATTTTCTGGTCCAGAGTCGATTATTTACAGACCACCGCCATATAGCTGGAATATTGCTGGGTGCGGCGGCGTTAAACATCCAACCGATTTACCTTTTATTTCACCAAACTTGAAAATGGTATGTCACTGTAAATGCATGGCGATACCTATCAGCCTCTTTGGAAGTCTAGAAGTGGCAGCGAGTAGCTATTGACAAGTTTGCAAAACCACTTCTATTTTCTTTCATGTTATTTCTTCACGTATTACAGTACATATAATTCTGCAAGAGAAGAGTAGATCAATGAGCTGGAAAGACGGTTCAACTTATCTCCCTTGACACATTAGACGTTGATGGATGTGGATGCCTGACATAACTAGCTTTTGTGAAATAACGGTTTAACACGTGAAAACATTGACTACTTTATTCATCAAATAATATACTGTTTTTTAGGATAATGTTTCCAAGGCGTTCCGACTAGCACCTTTACCTGGCAGGTAGATGGTATTTTACCTGTCGGTATCCCGTTCCTGGGATGGTGTGTCGAATTACCTGGACTACGGTATACCCCCGTACTTCGGTCCTGACGATAAGGGATGAGCGAGAGGTACAGTGTCAGTACCCGGGGGCCCTTGGAACTTTACCGTAGTCCATCCAGCAAACACAAGACGATGATCTCCGTTCAAATTGCCGTGCGTGCCCTCGCTACACTGCACTTTCAGCCACTCAATATCTTAAGCAGCCAAACGTCACTCTGCTTATTAAAAATTTTCAGTGCTTGCAACCCCTGCACAGCACTTTCAGCTTCTCAGTACTTTAAGCAGCCAAACGTCTCTCTGCTCATGCCAATGGCCTTGCGTGCATCGGCTGCACTTTCAACCTCTCAAATTATTAAGCAGCCAAACGTCTCTCTGCTCATGCCAATGGCCTTGCGTGCATCGGCTGCACTTTCAACCTCTCAAATTATTAAGCAGCCAAACGTCGCTCTGCTAATTCAATCGCAATTTTCCGTGCTTGCAACCGCTGCACAGCACTTTCAGCCTCTCAACCACTCGCTACAGGGAACTTACCCCGCGTCTCCAGCCACCTTTCCAAGGCGTTCCGACTAGCACCTTTACCTGGCAGGTAGATGGTATTTACCCTGTCGGTATCGCGTACCTGGGATGGTGTGTGTGTCGAATTACCTGGACTATGGTATACCCCGTACTTCGGTCCTGACGATAAGGGATGAGCGAGAGGTACAGTGTCAGTACCTGGGGCCCTTGGAACTTTAACTGTAGTCCATCCAGCAAACACAAGACGATGATCTCCGTTCAATAGTTTTTATTGTCACTGTGTTGCTGGTCAACTCTACTTATGAAGTCACTCTATAAGACTTCAGCCGCGAAGCTTCAGTCTTAAGCCAAAATGCTGGCGCTTCAAGATAATTTCTCAAACGGTTCCTAGTGACCAACAGCAAGAGCAGGCCCGCACCAGACTGCCGTTTCTGATCTTTGCTCCCGCTTAAACTTGGGTTCCTACGTCACAGCCAACACCCTTTCCTTTTTTTCCTATTGGTCAATAACCCATAATCTGACTATCTATTACTCTCCCCCCAACTCTATTTCGTACCTCCACTACCATTTTTGTACGACCGTGAGGAGGATTCCAGGAAACTCAGGGTCTCTCTCCCCTAACCATATATGGCTCGTAGAATACTAGGAACTGGTGGCCAGGTCCCCGGCCAGGTCCCCGGCCACGTCGCTCCATCTGGAGTATAGTTGCTTTTTCCTCTATCTAAGCTATGAGTCACTCCCCCCCATGCACTCACCAGCTCCAGCGACCTACTTTCATGTTCATTACCTACATTACTGACTTTCTACCTTACCCACCTTACAACGTTACCACTCACTTCATATCTTAAATATCTAAACTCTCCCAATTTGTATCTTCTGCCCCCTTAATCCCCTGTCATTAATAATGTTAATTGTATATCTCTTATTGTAATAAAGACCATAATCTCATGCCTATAATACGACCCCCCTTCCAACGAAGAGTGTGTCCCCACACTCTATAGGACTGTGACGTCGAGACCCAAGCTACTTGTTTCTGATATCTTTTAATTTCGTATTTTCCTTCTTCTTGTTGTGACCATGGGGTTGATTAACCGCAACGACACAAATACATACATAAGGTACAACATCAAGCAAAAATTATTATTATCAATATGGTTCAAATACAACTCTTCCACATCTAACAAATCGAAATAAAGGAACTAGACGGAATACATGTAACAATGGCTAGTCAATAATAATATTATAGAGATATAATTTTGGCTTCCCTTGACGACGTGGTTGGGTAGGTTTTTTTTGTTTTTTTTTTTTGTTTATTGACCCAGCATCCCCGATTGACTGGCCCCTGGGTGTCAAAGTTTCCACCCAGGGTCTACCTGCGAGGACCTCCAGGTACAACCATCCCAGTGGCCCTGGCTTTGAGTGAGTGAGTGAGTTAACATTTAACGTCACATCGGCAATATTTCAGCCATATCGTGACGAGAACATTTGATATTGAAATGAAATTTATGAATAGTATAAAAACCTGCCAACGAAGGGCAGTAAAACAACTAGAATATCACATATACAGATAAAACTAGTAATAGAGTCTAAAACAGTTTAACCACAGGGGACAACACAATATAAAAATGGGCTATAGATCACCAACAACTGAAAGCAGGTCACCATGCTAGGGTCCATGGGGACTTACAGTACCTTTGCTACCTGCATGGACCCTAGTTGGATTTACACCATCCCTTCAGCCGCTGGTGATTGTAGGATAATTTAGCCGAAATCTAAATGAACAAAAATACTACGTTTAAAAACTTGGTATGTGAAAATTCTACTTTGAAAGTTTTGGGACTTACGTACCCTCTCAGGAGGACAATAATTTTACACTACTTCAACCCCCTTTGAGGGTACAGCCACTAACAATCTCAGTTACTAATTCAAACTACCAATGATAAAATATATATCTATTTACAAATCACTTAACAAACTAATTTTTTAAAAAGGCAATAACTAAACGAGAACTAACAGTAGTAAAAGATCCTTCAATGTTTTGATATTAAATACTTATCCCTTGTGATGGAATATTCAACACAGTCAAGCAAGACATGCTTGACTGTGATTCTTTTCATCACAAGGGATGCAAAACGGAGGATCCTCACCTTTAAGTAAATATTCGTGAGTATATCTAGTGTGGCCAATGCGACATCGTCGCATAATGACCTCTTCAAATCTGGACCGACAACCCAAGTAGGTGTAACCAATGTAGGGTTTTATTGCATGTAATTTATTGATACCTACTTGGGTGTCCCACTTCTTCTGCATAAGATCCCGGATGTAACTTCTTATAACTGGTTTATAATCACTATAAGGTATTTGAAGTGGTGTCACAGATTTGTTGAGAGCAGACTTTGCAGCAGAGTCAGCCACTGTATTACCAGTGATTCCAACATGGCTGGGTAACCAACAAAAGACGATGTCGCATTGGCCAGTAGCAAGATTATTATGTAGTTCTATTATGTCAAGTAAAACAGGATGCTGACACGAATTGTTTTTAATTGCTTGAAGACAAGACAGCGAGTCCGAAAAAATAATAAAGTCCTTATGTTTAGACTGTTTGATATATCTGAGGGCAGTTAAAATGGCCTTTGATTCGGCTGTAAATATGGAAGCGTGATCTGGTAATCTAGTTGATATTGTTTTTGGATCCAATGACAGTGGCACAAGCAACTGCACCACCATCCTTGGATCCATCTGTAAATATAGATTTATATGTATTATATGTACTTCTTAATTGATTATATTCTTGTTTATACTGTAACTGATTTGTTTCTGATTTCTTGAGTTTGGTTAATGTCAGGTCAACTCTTGGCTGGACCAACTGCCAAGGTGGAGAAGAGAACAGGCGGAAAGGAGATATGTTAGTGAGTGCAATATTAGCAGCTGAAATAAAAGGTTGAATTCGTATTCCCAGAGGTGGAATTAGCGATGACTTTTTACCGTAAAGATCTTCATACAGAGGATTAAACACACAATTGTAAGCAGGGTTAGACTTATTAGCATATAACTTGGTTATGTACTGTAAGGACAGTTTAATTCGGCGTTGTTTTAGGGAAGGCTCGTCAGCTTCAATGTAAAGACTGTCAATAGGTGAAGTTCGGAAAGATCCAAGACATAGTCTCAGACCTTGATGGTGAATAGAATCAAGCACTTTGAGATTACTTTACAAGCTCCACCATAGACGATGGAACCATAATCGAAGCTTGGAACGGATCAGCGATCTATACAAGTGTAGGAGGGTTGACTGTTCACCACCCCACTTAGAGTTAGAGACAACTTTCAAGAGATCCAAAGCTTTCAGACATTTTGCTTTAAAGAGATTTGATATGAGGTAGGAATGTAAGATGATGGTCAAATATGATACCTAAGAATTTAGCTTCTTTAACTACTTTAACGGGGAGTACCCGATAAATGTGTGCAAGTCTGGTCTTTATGTGGTTTATACTTACGACAGAAATGGATGCAGTTAGTTTTAGACTTAGAAAACTTAAAACCATTTTGTTCGGACCAATCATCATTGATTTTATTGAGACAGACTTGCAACTGTCTCTCAATTGTGCGCATATTTTTTTACCTCGACATGAAACATTAAAATCATCGACAAATAACGACCCATCAATAGAGTCGTTGAAAACTTTAGATAAGCTGTTGATTTTTATACTAAACAACGTTACCGACAATATGCTGCCTTTGTGGTACACCCTGATCTTGATCGTAAAATTCAGACAAAGGTGGATCCCACTCGAACCTGGGAAATGCCTGTTTGTCAAAAACTGTGATATGAAATTTGGCAAACGGCCTCAAACCCATGTTATGAAGATCTGTTAAAATTCCATGTTTCCAGGTGGTATCATAAGCTTTCTCTAGGTCAAAAATATAGATACGGTGTGTTGTTTATTAATAAAACCATTCTTCACAAAAGTTTCCAGTCTAACCAAATGGTCAATGGTACTTCTGTTTTTCCTAAACCCACATTGGATATCGGTAATCAGTTCATTTGTTTCTAAGTACCATATTAGTCTGTTATTGACCATTCGTTCCATGGTCTTACAAACACAACTAGTAAGCGATATTGGCCTATAGTTTGAAGGATCAGTGTGATCGCGGCCAGGTTTCGGTATAGGAATGACGACAGCATTACGCCATGATGAAGGAAAATTTCCTGTTGTCCAGATGTAATCGAATATATTTAATAAAGTTTCTAAACAGGAATCTGGTAAATGTTTAAGTAACTGATAATGAATATTATCAGAACTGTAGCAGTATCATGAGCCTGCCCCAAGGCAGTATGCAGCTCATGAATGGAGAAAACCCTCATTATAGTCCTCCCCATTATCTGAAAGCAAAATTGAGTTTCTTTTTTTTCTGCGTGTTCTTTAGTTTTTGAAATTTCGGTGTAAAATTTGATGAAGATGAATGTTGAGCTAACGTTTCTCCCAATTTATTTGCTATATCAGATTTACTGGTTAAGAGTGCGTATCAGTCATCATCCTTCAGATGATGAACACCAGATCTTGATCCTTTACCTTTATCCTTTGCACCATATTCCAAACTTTGGACATAGGTGTTCGAGAATTAAGTTTGGACACATAGTCCCGCCAAGACTGCCGTTTGTTTTGTTTGAAAGTACGACGTGCCTTCGCATTAAGTATTTTGAATTTATTCAAGTTATGGACAGTTGGGTGATGGCGAAAATATTTCTCTGCCTTTTTCTCGCTTTTCTAGCATGTTTGCAATCTGAACTAAACCATGGTTTCCGCACATAATGGATTCGTAGAGGACTTTGGTATACAATGATCAGCTATATCATTTAAAGCGTCAGAAAATACCTGAATAGGATCAGCTACATCACTGAAAAAATGCGTTTTCAGTTTTGATTTACACATAGTTTCATACAAGGACCAGTTAGCCTTGGAAAAATTCCATCTTGTGTAAGATGGAGAATCAGCTGGGTTTATTTCTGAAAGTATAGTTGGGAAGTGGTCACTTCCACAAAGGTCATTATGGACTGACCAATCAAATTCATTGAGAAGGTTAGTGTCAGCCAGGGCCAAGTCCAAAGAAGAGTAAGTGCCGGTTGCAGGATGAAGGTAAGTGTGAGAATCATCATTATATATACAGAGATCATTATCTGAGAGGAAATCTTCTATTAGTTTACCTTTAGTGTTAGTGTTTGTACTACCCCAGATCGGGTTATGACCATTTAGGTCACCCACAATAACACAGGGTTTCGGAAGTTGATTATAGAGCGATTGGAGATCAACAAGATGAATTGCTGACGGATACGCGAATATACAGCTGATATAATGTAAAGCCACGTGAAACGTAATCCGCACTGCAACGGCTTGGAGATTAGTTTTGCCGTTAAAGGACTATGGATAATACCCTGCTTAACAAGGATTGAAGATCCTCCAGTGGCCCTGTCACCCGGAGGAGAAAAGAATGATATCCAATGAACTGACGTAAATTAAAATTGTCCACCTGCTTCAGGTAGGTTTCCTGTAAGCAGAAAAGCTGATGGTTGTAAATCCTGAATCAATAGCTGTAATTCATTGAAGTTGGTCTTTAGTCCTCTACAATTCCATTGGACAATACGTGAAGAAACTATGTCTTTGGTGGGTTGATTGGAGATCTACCCCTTGTCTTTTTTTTTGGGCGACAAGCTATGAGACCTGTACTGGATGTTTTCAGAGACATCCATGTCTTCGAGAGATCCAAACTTATTGTAAATTTGGATTTTGTCTTCTGTCCCTTTTGAGACTCTGCCACTATGGTATTTTTTTGACGATTCGTTTATTGGTTTGTTTTCTGTTTTGACACTTGCTTCCCATTAATTCCAGACGGAAGTTTGGAAGTACACTGTGATGATGATTGTTCCTGGGAAGATGGCTCGAGATTCAACTTCTGCTCTTAGCAGTTGTTGTGGATGTTGATACAACGGTTTGTGTTGGACTGGTCAGGAGAGTAGAGCTTGGGTGCATCAGAGTCAACCCATGTCAAATTAGTCTGGCATTGTGTTGACGAAGTGGACACAATAGAAGCTACATTTTGATGTGTTCCGGATCTCCATGAACTGAAGCATAAGACTCGTTTAAGTTCTGGTGTCTGAACAACAAGTTTTTGGCATCAGCAAAACCAAAGATTCCTTGTGAATTTAATTTATTAATTGCCATTTGTTGCTTCCAGACTGGACATTCTTTTGAAAGATGAGTGAGTACCAGAGCAGTTAGTGCACTGTTTAACGTTGCTATCACAATCTTCAGTAACATGGGTTTTTGGCTGCAGTGAGCGCATGTAATAGAATTTGCGCAGTTGTTTACACCATGACCATACTTTTGACATTTGAAACATCTCAATGGGTTGGGAATATAAATATCAACGTTGAGATGACAATACCCTGCTTTAATTGATTTTGGAGCAGCTGGATAAGAAAAATGGAATAGGTAAGTGTTTGTTGGTTTAGTCTCAGAGTTTTTCCGTTGTGAATCGTTTCACAAATGTCACTCCTTGTTCTTTCATTTCAGAGACGATGTCCAATTCACTCATATCTGCAAATAGTTGATCCCGTCTCTGACTATTCCTTTGCTTGTGTTCAAAGTTCTATGTGGAGATACCAAACCGGTATTCCAACAAACAGCTGAGTTGACATCAAATTTGTTGATTATGCTTCCTGCTGCATTCGGCGAGCAAAAGAGCCTGAGCGTGACCGCTTGATAATGCGGACCTCACCTGCAATACCATGTACACCCTTTGACACTGCAAAGGGTTTAATTTTAAAGGGATTTGTCAAGAGTTTCGAGAACTAAAAATCGTGGGCCACATTCAATTGGAGGTAGACGGTCGTTGGTCATCATCATCACTGTCCAATTGACGTTTGTTTTCGTTTTGGGGTTTTGGTAGTCCATGAGGCGTTTAGAAAGGTTCATCATCCGGAACTCCCCACCCGCCATGGAGTATCATAAAGACAATGCTAAAACAAGTGGATATCCGGACTTGCAGCACCAAGGATACTCGGATGATATACTCCAGCAGAAAAACTAAAAGTTTAATATTCCCACTGAATTGGCCCATGAGCCACCGCCTTCTGGGCATACGACTCTAGGCAAAAAGGAACAATCGATTCTCATTTAAAGTCAATTCAAAAATTTGTGAAATGTTTTTGTTTTCCAAAGCCCAAAACAGGATCATTTAAATAAATCAAATTTGTGCAATAGAAAATAGAATGCACAGGGCTTGGCATGACCAGCCGATTGGTTGAACCAGGCCCATTCAACCACCCGTCTAGGTGAAGTAAGGGGCGAAGTGGTGTGTTGGGCAAAGGAACACTGTTCCTGGAACCAGTGCCCTCAACCACCAGCCTCCCGTCCTCCACCGACACAGGGGCGCAATCCACGGCAAACGGGTTGGTGGACCAAAATATGCCCCCCGGGTCCACAACGGGGGGTTGAAAGGCGCTTAGCGTGACCCAGCACCCACCACGAGGAGGTGGCCTTTCATGGGTGCCCCCTGGCTTTGAGGGGGGTAGAACAACTTTAATTTCATGACCAGTTGTCCTACCGGTTAAGGGGCCATCCGTCTCTTAATACTGGAGACGAGGCGTTCAGGAAGGTCAGGCAATGCTGACTCTAGGTCCTAAATACAACAGATTCATTGATTCCTCCGGACTACTTTAACTCTTCTGGGGCGGTAGTAATTTATCAACGTCATATATTCGCCATATCGGTTCAAAAGCTGCAGGGTGGGAACAACGCCGGATGCTGATGGATGGTGGATCTATTGCACCGTACCAGTCCGCACTCCGATGAACGGCTCTCATAGGGAACCTTTGCAATCCGGGCACTGTTTGACATTCAACCAACTTGGGAGACGTGGGAGTGGGGACCCCCTGCTCAAAAAGGCTCCAACTCGTCCATGCCAAGTTGCTCCCCTGGGGTACAACCAGGCATATGCATGCTTGTTCCCCTGGTGCCACATGTCATTCTCTCGGGTTACCTGGCGGAAATCAGAACCTGCTACTTTCAAAGTGTGGCCGCACACCCCTGTGGATGGCGCTGAACACGCCGACACCATTTTGCAGAATGATAGCGGCAGAAATTTCTAGGGTATCTCGGATCGGGAATATTTCCTGAGTACAATAGGCGCGCAACACCAGTGCTCCTTATTGAAGGAAAATCCCCATCCTATTGTCATGGAAGCGGGACGCCGCCGACTGATCCTCGTGACCACCCTCATCCGATGTTGATTAGAGAGGAATTCCCAAACCCTGGTTCTCGGAATAGGTAGCAGTTGCCAAAGGGATTTCCGTGTAACCTCGTAGTTCCGTACCCATGTCAGTATGGAGTTGAGTCAATTGGAATAAAATGGTCACGCCTTCGTCCCCTAAACGCCGCTAACGCCTAGACCCACGAGGAGGAAAACCAAAGTACAGGCCATACATCAGGAGTACCGCCGCCCCGATATCCAAAGCCTGATCTATATTTTCTGAGTGGGACGGGTCGCTCGCGGCTACGGCGTACAGTCTCAGTGGTTACAATTAGGGCCCTCTATTCTGTCAGACAAATCAGGGGCTACGCGAAAGAATGTCTGGCTGCCAAGAAAGTCGCCTCTCCTTAATTTTTCCCTGAACGTTTAATAATTCCGCCTGATTGTTTAATATTTGAATTCCGCGGATCCCCAATATTATAAACATATGAAAACAGGCATTTCAAGACGAGTGAGAAGCGACACAATTTGTTCCATACATCGTAGGGAATACTAATTGGTGGGGATTGTCTTTCAAAGTCGTCGTCAAGGTAGTCTACCACACGGTGTGAAGTTGATGAAGCCATAATTGCTTAACAAGAATAAAATAGATACAATATATAGAAATTTACGCCAATTAATTAACTAGATATATAATGTAACTCAATATGTAATATATGTTGTCGAAATAATCCCGTCAACTAGCTAGATACAAAATATAACTCGATATATGGCGTAATACACTGACAATAATAAGGATACAATATATGAGAAATACGTCAATTTAAATACTAGATATGTAGTGTAAACTCAATAATCAATATATGGGTGTGTGCAAACAATCCCCGTCAAATAGCTAGCTATATAACAAAACTCAATCTATAGCGTAATACAATAGTGGTGATAAAATAGCACTCAACAGATTATTTATACAGTCCCAGGGGAAACACCCCTGCCGAACTGGAATTGTTGATATCGTTAATGCGGCCAACAATATCAACATCAATGGTACAAATTGCTAATTTGTTGTATTGATCACCGTTCGAACTTTACCAACCAATGACTCCACGAATCTCTCCCGGTTTTCACTATCGTAGCTAGCACGGGTAAAATGTTATCAACCATGAACTTCCATGTGTTTTAGGGTGTATGTACATGTTGTAATTGTGTGGGTGTAATATCGTCAACTGAGAGCCAACTTTCATATTGGGGTTGCGGTGTATGCAGAGGTGTTCGTGGAGAGATGCGTTGGTGTGACAGGGTTTGTGTGGATTGTTGCATGTCCTGCAAAGGGTTGGAAGTGATCAGGTAACCCCATGGCGACCCCTAAACACTAAGAGACGGATAGAGACCCCCAACATTCTGTTATTAGTGAACTGGTCAACCCTGTAGCCGAGGAGGCGTTGATGTGCCAGCCATGACTGGATAGGCCGGCCGTACGAAATTGCACTAAGTACAAAATAACAGGTATTTGCCTTGGCAAATGTTGTACAGACGCCCGGCCACGTATCGGGAACGGTTAACACCACTGGTAGAGATACTTGGATATCGGTAAGCCGTGTTGCATAGCGCGCCTACATTGTCAGTGGGCCATTTGATGTGGATTTCTGATGTGAACCAGTGGTGTTTGATCTGCACGCTGTCTGGGATATACTGTGGCTGCGATAATGCAAGCGACCGTTGGTGGAGCATCGACCCGTAAAACGCTGATTCGGACATTGCAGGAGGGGAAGAAAACTTTAAATCACAGTGTGGTAGATGCATCGGTTTTGTATCTTATAAAAGTATATGGCCAGAGCGAGAAAGAGGGTTATTACAAATAAAAGGACAATCATTTTCCGAGGTTCCACAGGGGTTTGAGTATAGCCACCGACTGACAGGGGTGGGGTGGCTGGTCCGCCACCAATGGTAGTTGGTGGGAATCCATATTAAGGAGGCCCTGTTGAGGTCACCCCATTGTGACGGCTAAAGCTGATCTCATTAATAACTGTGACTGTACGGCAGCGATGCGACGGTTGGTGAAGACTAGTAGAACTGTATCGGATCACTATGACACCCTACATGGCTAATCGTGGAATATGCCATCGGAGCTTCAAACCAGTCAGTGCCCTCCCCGGTACTGGTTAGTGCGTTCATATACACGGGGTCAGTTAGGGTCAGTATAAGATGATTTCATTAGCTTTGGCTTTTGTTACGTGCATGGCGGAGATTGACACTTTAGCTGTTTGTCTGTTTGGATAAGTTTAGTGAAAGACGCTGGGCGGCCAAGCCGAATTCTGCCGTTTTATATTGTACCGGTTCACTTGCAACAAGGTCGGTAGCCTTCTTTAAGATGTCTTGGGATGAAAAGAAGTGTCGAAGCAAGGCCACGTTTAGGGTGTAATTAAGGGGAAGATGTATCTTGGGTTTGGCGGCAACTCCGTGAGTCGTGGGGGCAGCATCTTATCCTCGTCCGGATCGAGCATGAGCAATAGATAGGCGCTATGCAGAAGTTAAGCAGCCTGGCTGTATTTTTGTAGCGTTCTGACACGTGTATACAATCTCCGAGATTCTTACCAGCAGCAATTGATCTGAACCTAATTCGTATAACTGGGGTTGGCACTGTCGGGTACGAGATGGAAATTACACCAGTCGCGGGACCAAGTCGTATAGTCGCTTAGTAATATGGCTAGGTACAGGAGGGGTTGACAAAACTTCTTTCGCCGGGTAACCCAGGACAGTGCGTGTGTGTTGTGCTACACAGGATTCTGCAAACTCCTTTTAGTAAACTCGACGAAGCGTTTCTCTTCCCGAGATGGCTATATATGCGGGCAAGAGTTCGGACTCATGTTGAGTGTCATTAGACTCCTCATGTAGTGGGACGGAACGGTAGTTGATTGGTAGAGGTTATATCATCCTTGGAAGGGTAATGGGGACCAACAGTGATAGAACAATACGTTTCCCTTCCGTCTGGTTTGTAATGCGGCACAGAGGAATAGTACGCACGAGGTCCTTTGTACCAAGTCAAATCCTGGGTAATCAAAGCTAGTTGTACTTAATCTGATTCAAGACGAGACGGAGGGTGAGGGACAGAGTTCTTGTGGCAATTGTCCTTAAGCAACTTAGATGTACTTTAGCATTAAGTCTTGTGATTGGGAGTTTAGCTTGCTGGTGAGATGGAGTTGCTGCGAAGTCAAGAAAATAGTAGGGAAAATAGTTGCTTATACCAATCGGCTTCACGAATTCATTACGGTCTGTGAGGCATCGTACTATTTGATCATGATTAAGCTGTACTTATCCTAACCAGATTATTCAGTCGGGAATTGGTTTTAGACATAAAGGAGGACATGGCATGGCCTGTGATGTTAAAGGCGATGTCCCTCATGTGTTCTTGTCCTGCCAATAACCTAACATCATGGTCGGCAATTATTTTCAAATCTCTTTCCGTGAGGACCCTCATGCAGACCTTTTAGCAATGTCTCCCAGAAATGGTAACAAGCTTTTTGTTGGCGGGACTGGCTCTCTGGCTCTTCCCCCTCCCGAATAAAGTGTTTAAGTGTGTCAAGGATATCCCGTGATGTGAGTGGTAGCGGCGTGTATGTATGTTATGCGGTATAATTCAGTATTGGTTCCGCAGGCTTCCTTGGCTCCGTCTACACCTAGTGATAGAGCCCTTAAAGGGAAGCCACGAACGTGGAAATGTAAAAGTGAGATCTGTAGGGAGTGTGTTTTCGGTAAGGTAAGAGCAAAAGTGTAAAATTCCATCGTCTGGTCATAAGTCTTAAGTCTCCCTAGATTCTTAAACAAAACCCCAAAATGTAGCAGTTGGATGTCGACATCCTCTATGCATTCAGCCTCCACGTAATACCCAGGACCCTCCCAGGGAGTAAAGCCATCAACAGCCAGGGACCGGCCATGTCTGAGATGCACAAATAAATATACGGGAATAAGGTCATTGTGGATGTGTGGTCGTCAGTCTAAATACAGCCACATTGGTGTATTGGGGCTTTAATTATACAGTCTTTGTGGGGCGCGTGGCAATATAATTAAGTAACGTTGTCTCGGGTTTTGTAAGTGCGTGCAGTGTGAATCGTTACCTCGTGTCTCTGTGTGGTATTCTGTTTTAACTTTGTTTGGCGGTGTTGTTTCACAATCTCTTTACCTAGCTACACATCAGTAGGAGGCAGGCATCGTCCCAGTTTATCTGCTGCAGTACGGTTTGTGATGTATGCCACTATCACGTGCAATTTGACAGTGGCACACTCACCTTTATAGTTGTCACATTCATGTTGTCCAACCATTACTATCTCATACTGTGAATTATAATCTCAAGTTCGTCGGCCTAAGAATCGCCAACCAGAATTTATCCCTAGTAGACTGATAGATAGTAACCTCATCGGACAGATGACCAGACGAACAGACTAATGAATATTCCATCGACAAATTTCCGCTTCCTCAACAGGCTAATTCATATCTCATCGACAAGACTCTGCCTCAAAAGGCTAATACATATCTCACCGGACAAGACTCTGCCTCAACAGGCTAATTCATATCTCATCGATAAAGACTCTGCCTCAACAGGTATAATTCATATCTCATCGGACAAGACTCTGCCTCAACAGGCTAATACCCTTTAAGCAAAAATATAATCTGTCATGTTCTTCCAGGAAATTCAGCTTCCACAGCATATTACATCTCGTCCGGACAAGAAAACCAGGAAATTCGCCTCCACAGGCTAGCACCTTTACAAAAAATATAATCTCATGTTCTTCCAGGAAATTCGCTTCCAAAGCGCGAATGCATATCTCATGTCCGACAAGAAACCAGGAAATTCGCCTCCACAGGCTAGTACCCTTACAAAATATAATCTCTCATGTTCTCCAGGAAATTCGCTTCCAAAGCGAATGCATATCTCGTCCGACAAGAAAACCAGAAAATTCGCCTCCACGGCGAATACATATCTCGTCCGACAAGAATGTGCCTCAACAGGCCATGTTATACATATACCTCATCCTGAAAACATAACCTCCGCCTCAATAGGCTATTGTCTAACTTTTCCCGACAAGAATTCGTTTGTCTAACCGATGGCGATAGTGTGACTTGTTGGATACGCCGCTGCCTCCCATCAACTAGTCAGGACAGTTGGGCTCTCTCTCCTTTGTTGTTGGTGTGGGAATCAATATGTGGCATTTGGAGTGAAATCTCTGTGTGTATGTGATATAAATGTATAGGTTGCCTTGGTGTCGTGGGTACGCCCTAGGGTACCCACGGTGGTTAAGCTGTGTTTGGAGTGCTCCTGGTACCGGGTGACTGTTGTTGTTCCTGCTGCTTCCTGAGTCTGGTTTTCATAGTCCATGTTCAATTAGCATGGAAGTCTTTCCATCAGCATGTCGGGTAGTACCGTGTGTGGTACCCAGCGGTTCGGTTTCACCGGCGCACTTCACCTTAGTAGTAAGTCGGACGCCCATACACCTAGACTGTAAAATCTTCTACGACTGGTTCGTTCCTGGTGAGATCGTGGCCTGGGGCACCCAAGGGTGGTTGAGTTTCTTTCTGAGTTTTCCTGCGCAAGACCGAGTGGTACTTCATCATCGGATCCCAGTCTTCCTCTGTATCAGTAAGTCTACAGTATCCGTTTTGTCCCGCGCTGGTGGGATCTGTAGGGTAAGTCACGGGGCGGTTTTCCCGACCAAGGTATGGCTTGAGGCGGTTAGCATGGACCTGGGAACGAAGTGGTCTGTGTGTTCCACAGCCGCGAGCAGGTAGTTTTGGGTTTCAGTACGCGAAGACGATGCAGAATGGACCCGTGTAGGCCCCTTTGGAGCTTCGTGAAATATGAGGCTGTAGGGCTTCCTTTCTTTGTAGCCACACTTTCTGTGTCCTACCGTGAAGCTGGTCCTGGGCTTTGAGGTCATATCTCGCCTTGTATGCCTCTTGTGCTGATTTCTAATCGCTATTCTGAGCGATATGCTCTAGCAATATCCAAAGCTGTCAAGAAGTTGGCGCAGGTCTGTTCTGACTGGTGTTATTGCAGGAGGCCATCTGGGAGAGGTTGCAAGATGTTGATGATAGGAAGTCGGGGTTCCCGTCCATAGACCAAAACGGAAGCATGGCGGGAGTAACCAGTCGAGCTGATGGCTGGGTTCAGTCGGTATCCCGCCATAATGTTTGGAAGGAGATGTGGCCAGGCTTCCTAGCATCCTCACAGCACCCGGATAGGCTTTGGGCGATGACACTGTCGGTCATGCATACAACAGCTGCATTAGTCTTCATGGCGGAATGGGGATGTCCGGAGTCGCTTGACCTCTGGCAGCAGTTTGCGAGAGCTCCGTGAGGGAGGCGCGAGAGATCCCCACCCCACATCTGGTCAGAAGAGCTCTCGGGTAGAGAGTGTCGGGTGATTATGCCGCTGGCAAATGCTGCGCGACTGCTTGTTGTTTTGGATTTGAGAGGAAATGCTTCACACCATCTTGAAGCTAAGAGTCGGCACAGACCAGAACATACCGGATACCCTTCGCTGGTTGTTGTAAATTTTTCCTAATAGGCCCATATGGACCACCGGTCAAACACGCCGACTCCACCCGCAAAGGTTCTGGTGGGCAGGGCGATAGTTGAAGAGTCTGCCAGTTGCAACCTGGCATTGTATGCTGATGTGGCAACCCACATCTTGACAAAATTGTACATCCCTTTCCAATAATATTTGAGTCGCATGGCTGCGTAGCAACGATCTACCCTGGGTTATTAGGGTAGCAAGGAGGTGGTCATGGTAGGCTCTCATGATATCTTGTCTGGAGTGGTGCAGGGATGCCAAATCTGCCTGTATGTCCTCATGGGGGGAGTTCCGCAGGATCTCTTGGGAGTATAGAAGTGTATTAGAGTCCCTCATCCATTTCATGGTTAGATCGGCTTCAACTGGCTGACGACACTGGCTGTTTGGTCATCCTTGGGTAGTGTCCCTTTTCCACATAATCCATACTTTCCCGGAAGGAAGCGGGTCTCCGAGTTGTAGTCGCCAGAGTTGATCTGGGGGATCCCTCTGGGTACATTGAGGTTGGTGTGGATCCTCATCGGGTGTGTCTGTCTCCCGTTCTGTGGACCTGGGTAGCGGCTTCCACCGGATTGTTGCGGTGTGGTTGGATTGCTCGATCCCTGGGTGTAGTTCCTCTTGTTCATCATCCTCCTAGGGTGGGTAGGGTCGGCTGAGGGTGTCGGCATTGGCCGTTCTTGGTCTCGGGACGTAAAGTGATGGGGAAGATCATATTGAGAGTAGCAGTATGCTCCAGCGACGAGGGCGCCCGGTGGCTGCCCCACGGGAGTTCAAGCATTGAGGGCTGCATGGTCAGTGACAACTGCACAGCGACCGCCCCAAGAATGATAGATGAAAGTGTTTGAGGCTCCAACACAACTAGCCAGGCACTCCTTCTCGGTGATTGAATACTTCTTCAGTGTCGGAGACAAGCTTTTCCGCCAGATGAGATTGGGTGTTCTTTGCCATCTTCCCCTTTTGAGATATAGAACAAACCCAACACATTGGTCGGAGGCGCACTGCTACGACAATACTCGAAGGGCTTAGTAAAGTCTGGATACATGCGAGGATAGAAGCTGATGTGAGTGCTTTGACTTGAGGTTGCAAAATGCCTGTTCCGGGTGGGTAGCCGCCCAGGTATGGCGAGTTATCCTCCCAGTCAGATGGCGAAGAGTAAGGTCTCTACAATGTTAGCATAACCCTTTATGAACTTCCTCCTCTATAGTATCCGAGGTGCCAACTGTAAGAAGGAGCGGAGCTCTCTAGTACATGTAGGTTGAGGGTAGGTGACTGGCACTGTCAACTTTGGCTGGGTCCATAGCCACGCCTTCCTTGGAGATCACATGACCTAGGTAATTGATAGTGGAAAGTGCAAAATGGCACTTTGAGGGTTTCAGTCGTGAATTGTCATTCGGAGTTTGGAGAAGACTGCCTCTAGATGTGTCAAGTGGTCTTCAAACGTCTCTTTTGAGTAAACAAGGGAGGTCATCCAAATAGCTATGGACAGATCTCCAGGACATGGAGGAGAAACAATGATGATATATGATGAAGGGTAAACAGCTGGGAGTGCTTGACAAGGCCAAAGGCGCCACCTTAAATTGGTATGCCCTTCGCCTGACGATGAAGGCCGCTCTTCCCCTGCTGTCCTCGCCAATGGGAACTCTGGTGATATCCAGACATAAGATCCAGGCCAGTGTAATAACATGCCTGACTATACCCATAGGGACATCAACGACTGGTCACTATTCACGGTGAGGCCAATGTTCGAGGGTCAGAAATCTTATTCAAACGGCGTCTGATACCAAAGCGTAGTCGTAAGGTCAGCTCTTGACCAGTAGCACTGGGGCAGCCTCCACGGGGAGAAGCGCTGAAGTCCAATGATATCATTGTCCAACATTGTAAATGTTTACTAAGTTCTTCACGCTGATTTTGGGCTGACGGGTAGCCATGACGAAAGTGGCTTGTGCGTGATCCGGGGTGTCAATATAACATTCAAAGAGGTGAGGCGTCCAAGTCTCTGTGTGATGTCCTTATGCACATCCCGATGCGTCTAGTAACACAAGTGTCCTGTTCCGTAAGCGCCGTGAGGTTAGCTTGAGTTAGAATCAATTCAGCAGTCTGCCTGGCGATCTATAGCCATCTTGTAGGCTGGTCCCTGGAGTAGCCGATCCGAAAAGAGGGGTGGTGACTCTGGACCTTGGGTGATTTGATCCATACTGGTGACAGACGACTTGGGGACATCCGACCTTGGTGACATCACATCAGGGTGACAGCAGGCTTGAATACCTTTGGCACTTAGGTGACAGGTCATCACTGGGGTGACAGATGGTTGGAGTATAGCTGACCTTTGGTGACGGCTCATCAGGCTTTTCTGGACAGAGGAGTGGGTGACACTTGACCTTGGTGACGGATCCATACTGCTGACAGACGACTTGGGGACATCCGACCTTCGTGACATCACATCAGGGTGATACAGCAGGTCTTGAATACCCAAGCACGGTGGCATTGCATCAAGCACTGGTGACAGATGTGGTTGGAGAGTACAGCTGGACCTTCGGTGACGGGTCATCAGGCTTGACAGATGGAGGGTGACACTTGACCTTGGGTGACGAATCCATACCTTGTGACAGACGACTTGGGTACATCCTGGACCTAGTGACAGAAAATAACCAAGGATGAAGGTGTGGTGAGACACTTGACGTTGGTGGACAAGCTTCCCATACTGATGACAGACTCTGTTGGAGCAGTTGACCTTCCAAGACAGGTTATCAGGCGACACGGAGGTGGTGGTTGGTCATGTACGGCACCTCTGTATGTTGGTCCGGTTGCTGGCAGGTCCTGAGTTTCCATCAGATATTTGTATCTCCGAATAAAACTTCATCCCAGCTCTAAAAGTGCGATCTCAGTCCCTTTGTACATGTACGGGGTGTCAGTGGGGTTGAGAACTTGGGAATGGTGCAGAACTGCTTGTCAACCGATACCAAGCAATGACTACCCATGACTGAATATAGTTGGTGCGCTTAGGAAGGTTTCAACACCCCAGGAGTCCAGCTGTGCTTGTATTGGCACACGAAACAAGCCCGCTATGAGGGATGGTGGTATTAGTGAGTGTGGAGTTCGGAGCAGGTGGTCGCAGACATACGGTGCGTATACAGACAGGAATGGTGTTGCTGTGAGACCTTGCCGAATACTAGTTGTCGTTTAGTGAAACTAATTGAGCTGCATGGTTTGTTAAAAAGTTCAACCCCAGACATCTTGTTGTAGCCCACGTGACCATGCTACCTTGTCTGGAGATAATTTCGCTATTTCACTACGACCACTGGTAATGTGACTATTCCCATGAGGACCGAGAGTTGCCTCCTGTTCGTCCTAGTTAGTTTTAACCTGTGGAGCCGGACTGTGGCGGGAATGACCCCTGACTCCTACTCTATTTAGAAGCGATGTGATAAGACGACAGATGCGCTCTGTGTCCACCAATGCACAAAATCCTTGGCCTTTAATGTTTATTGGTATCATGCTGTTTCACAAGTGTACACTATTAATGGTGAAGAGATGGAACCACTATCGGTGGGGAGGGATGGCACCCTATCTTGGGGAGGGAATGCTGTTCAGTGAATATGGCTGACCTCTGACCCAGCCATAGTAATGCTAGCAGGTAGTGGTAGTTCGCCAGGTTCCATTCAAGAGGTGAGGGGTGCTTGCGGTTCAGAATGGTTTGCCCAGGTTCGGTGGCTGGAGTGCTAGGTCTGCTGGTGGGGAGGGGAGAGGAGGGAGGAATCTGGGGTCGGTGGGCACTCTACACTTTTGTTGAAACCGGTGACCGGGGTTAGTATTTGATGGGGGCTGGGCTAACTGATTGCCCGGATATAGCGACGGCCTAAATAACTTTTGGTGAATGGTTTGTTACTGGGACTTCCTTCTATCGAGAGTACTGAGGGTTCTGGCTGGAGTTCTCGGTCTATTTGTAGTCATGCGACGGTTGGGGGTTCTGACAATTCATCGAGCTATATGAATTCTGTTGATGGCAACTGATAACAAGTAATCAGCCTGGCTCTCTACATCTCGCGGGATGGGAGGAAGCATACCACGTAACCCCACACGTGAACGGCGTCTGTCCTGTACCGTGCTAATGAAGACTCCCTGCCCACGTATAGTTTCCGTTGGGCAAAACCTGACATTGATTTAATTATTTGATGTGTCTCCCCTGCAGCGGTGGTTGTTGTTCTGGGGCTGATATAGGGCATCGGTGATGTGTAAAAGGAGGTGAACTGTGGATGGTACATGGTTGGTCAGGATTTAAAGTCGGTGGTTCTGGAGCATGTGTTCTGCCAGTTGAGTGTGGTGACGTCTTGATCAACAACGTTTACTGGTTGTGAATTGCCAGTATTGAGTCGTTAGTTCATCCACCTGTTCGCTCAATACATGGATCTGTCCCCAGGGGACCCAGTAGTATCTGCAATTTCTGCACCCCCAGTGACCCGGAGGTAGTAGTGTGTAAGTACAAACGTTTTACATCTCGATGCATTTCTAAGAACGATCCCGCGCGACGAAATCATCATTGCCTCTGGCTGATTAAGGCCGCTGATGTCTGACCGCTTCCGTAAAAAGTCAGCTAATGGTTCAGGACGGCTTTTTGTTTCCTCATCTATGAGGGTCATTAGGTCTTTTAACATAACAAATATTTTAAAGTACAACGCTGCAAGAAGGTTTCTATATTGGCTGTAGCACTGATCTTTAATAAGGTCCGTCAAAACCAGTGACGCCTGTGAGAGATATAATGGAAGAGTTCTTTCCTCATCTGAAGAAGCCATGTACCTTAGAATAACGTTCAAATCTTTTAACCCAACCCTCTACAGGCATTAGGGGTCCTTACCATCAAATGTGGCTCATTGGTACCGCCGATAATGAGACAGCTCTAGTGAATGAATGAGCCGGTTCACTGATCGGACGGACTGGTGCATTGGTGCCATTTGCGGCCACACCGGATTGATACGCAGGGTGGGCAGCTCGGTAGAAACTACTGCTGCTGTATGAGTGACAGGTACTGAAGAGGACCAGTGTGTAATAAATGGGGCTCATATTGGGGAAGAGAACGGTGACCATTCAACCGTGGGGCAACTAGCACCTGGTTACTGGATGTTGAAGTTGTAACGCTGGCGGATTATGATTATGGGAATAACCATAGTAGAAGGGTTTCTCGAGTCAGACGGGACGGTCTTACTACTGGTGGAGGAGAAGCAAATAATGCGGGTGACCAGCTGAGGATGTAGCTACAGGGATAAACACTGTTGATTGACAGGGCGTAAAGAGATTGGATTCCCCGGCTGTTGGGTGTTACAGGCATTGACAATGATACGTTCTTTACAGTGTTCATCATAAATAAAATAGAATTGGCTACCTAGCGGCAGATTCGATCCCGTGAATGTGCACCATAAGTCAGTCTTAAATGTCACCACTGTCTGTCATCTCTCTATCGGATCACCGTCACAAAGAGTTCAGCCTGTTGTTTCCCGGTGGCTCTACTGTTCTGTACCGGTTCGTCCTTAAAATCTTTGGCGGTTCCGTCGATCTGGTGTTGTCCTCCTGCCTCTGTACCTGCAACCTCTCGCATCAGCTATGTTGGTGGCGTAGCCCTCCTTCGGCTGGTCTCAAAGTCGTCGTTTGCACTCAACTCACTTTAGTAGCGTTTCGTTTGTGCAACCGCTGCATCGCTTTCAGCCCGCTTCGCAAATAAGCAGCCCAGCTCTACTCACCAGACAGATTGCCGTGCATGCACCCGCTGCACTGCACTTACAAACCTTTAAATTATCAAGCAGCCAAACCTCGCTCTGTTTATTAAATGTTCTATGCATCGGCCGTGCAACTTTCTAAACCTCTCAAATTATTAAGCAGCCAAACGTCGCCTGCTAATTCAATTTGTCGGCTCTACTCCTCACACCGTACTTTCAGCCTTTCAATATTTTAAGTAGCTCCAAATTCTACTCTATTACAAATTGCCGCGTGCGTGCTCTCGCTACACTGCACTTCAGCCACCTCAATATCTTTAAAGCAGCCAAACAGTCACTCTGCTATTAAAATTTTCAGTGCTTCTGTAAACTTCGTACCAGGCACCTTTCAGCTTCGGTACTTTAAGCAGCCAAACGTTCTCTGCTCATGCCAATGGCCTTGCGACGCATCGGCTGCACTTTCAACCTCAAATTGGTTAAGCACAAACGTCTCTGCTCATTGGCTCTGCGTGCATCGCCACCCTTCAACCTCTGCAAACTATTAGGTACAAACGTCGCTCTGCTAATCTCAATCGCACCTTCCGCGTTTCTCGCAACTGCACAGCCAGCACTTTCAGCCTCAACCACTCGCTACAGGAACTTCTACCCCGCGTCTCCAGCCACCTCCAAGGCGTTCCGACTAGCACTCACCAGGTAGATGGTATTTTACCTGTTGTATCCTGTACCTGGGATGGTGCGTCGAACTCATCTGGACTACGGTAATTCTGTACTCTGGTCCTGACGTGATATGGGATGAGTGAGGTACAGCAAGTCGCACCCGGGGGCCTTGAACCTTTACTGTAGTCCATCCAGCAAACACAAGACTCCATGATCTCCGGCTCAATAGTTTTGTATTGTCACCGTAAGTTGTTGGTCAACCTACTCCTATAATCACTCTATAAGACTTCAGTCAAGGAAGCTTCAGTCTTAAGCCAAAATGCTGGCGCCTAAGATAATTTCTCAAACGGTTCCTAGTGACCAACAGCAAGAGAGTATAGGCCCGCACCAGACTGGCTGCTCGATCTTGCCCTTCGCTTAACCCTGGGTTCCCACGTCACGTTTCGAACACCCCTTTCCTTTTTTCCCATTACCACACAACCCATAATCTGACTATCTATTACTCCCCACCTCTATTTCAAAATTCCACTACCATCTTTTGTACCCACCGTGAGGTGGGATTCCAGGAAACCCAGGGTCTCTCTCTCCCCAACCATATGGCTCAGAATTGAACTGGTGGCCAGGGTCCCCGGCCAGTCCCCGGCCACGTCGTGCTCCATCTGGAGTATGGGTTGCTTTTTCCTTCATCTAAGCTTGAGTCACTCCCCCATGCACTTCCAGCTCACAGCCCAGCTTAATCGCCTTCATGTTCATTACCTACATTACTGACTTCTTACTCCACCTTTACAACGTTACCAATTCACTCTTCATATCTTGGGACATCTAAACTCCCAATTGTATCTTGCCCCTTAACTCCCCTTCGTCACACAATGTTAATTGTATATCTCTTATTGCAATAAAGACCATAATCTCATGCCTATAAATGAGCTCAATATTTAAGGGACATCTATGTGAAAAGAGGCAAATCACCATGAGATTGATACACGTCAAGAGAATGCTACACTCTCATTTCTGGAAAGTGGTAAGCAATTGATTTCAAACAAAATGGGGTATTTGCTGAAAGTAAGAGATCGACAACACCAAAACAGTGGACATAAACTGAAAATCTTTGTTCTTAATTTGAATTTGTATTTTACGCGAGGTAGCAGTCCCTCTGTTCTTCAAAGTATACTTTGACGTTGTCATAGGTGTTCTTACTACTGCTATCTGTCATAATGTTGAAAGAAAATGTGCCTTTGTCATCATGGGTAGTAGTTTTAAGTAAAGCTGCAACCAGTCCCCTGTCGTCTTTACATCATCAATACTCGTCGTATTTCTGATACACAACGTTCTCCACATGTATTATTATTACAGTGTTTTCAGTGCAGTAAATGACCCGTGTACGTAATTAGCAATAAACAAAATCAGATTGTCTGTAGCTTCCATGCATCTGGTGGACTAGCGGTCCCAGCATGAACTTTGGGAAGTACGAACATTATATACTTAGCCACAAAACAAACGCATTGTCAAAATATTATCCAGTTGATAGTACGATACAATGTCAAAGGTGCATGGTAACGAATGAGGATCATGAGAGATCATAACAAGTCGGTAATTTTCATTGCGCGTCAATCACAATGACGTCACGAGTCCACAAGCGGGATTAGGGTCAAACGGTCTGCGTCACAATGGTCAATAACGGTAAGGTCCACCATCGGCATTGAGAATAGAAAATCGATTAAACGCATAGAGCCTATCAAACGCAAGTAGCATTTGTTGATGTCACGCCAGATTATCTCGGTTTGTTGCAAGGTCAAGGCCGTTATTCATGGATGAAAGGAAGATGGCGTAGATCGTCGATCCATCTCGTCCTAAATTACGTTCTATCGAGATTCAGAATTTTGTAACATTGTGGTGCGTTGTAAGAAATCGAGAGCAACCTTGCCGTGGCGAGGCGGGCATTGTCTTGTTGAAACAGCAACCTAGGGCCATGACGTTGCAGAAAAGGAATTGCCACAGTCAAAAGAACCTGATCCCTGTAGCCCACACCAGTGTAAATTCAGCCCTAAACAATCACCAAAGGAGTTCCTTGCTGTTATTCTCCCCAAATCATCATCAAGGAACCACCACCAAAGCGATTCCTCCACAGGCCTGTGCATAACGTTCTCACGCGTCTATAGGCACATTGACGTCCATCAGTCATGGAAACAGCAATAAACGGACCTTGTAAAAAATAACCATTCCACCAAAACAGCGGTCTGCGGACAGATTTCACACCACATTCGGCGAGCTTGTCGATGACCCAGTCAGAATAGCCGATGGCGGGACGTCGGGTCTGATCCCGTGATGACGTAAAATGCCATGAACCGTGTTGGGGTGGATACAGCTGTCCGGACATTTGTTCGGCAGTCATCAATCGTAGTTCCTGAAACCTGGGTGTGGCGAAGATGGGTCACCTTAACTGAATCTGGTCCGCACCTGGCGTTGTTACACGTGGACGTCCAGAACGTGGGCTTATGGATGACGCCATTTAGGTTCTGGTAGCGTCTCCCACCAGTGCAGTACCGGTATTCCTGTGGCAGTGAAATGTGCAGCCACTTACCGTTGAGACATTTCAACGGATCAACCCAATGGCCCCATGATGTTGTAGTAGACGTGAGCCTTGGCATGCGGCGCGTTTCAACAACTTTTGAACGATCGCAGCGGCAGGGCTGAGCTTCTTCCGTAGCGATGGTGGTCGTGGCATCTATCACGGTTTCGTTTCTTCCCGATTGGTATCAGTGCAACAACGCCTGTACTGCCTTCCAGAACCCACTGACGTCATATGGAACGTGGCACGCATGTTAAGGTTACGTAACTGAACGGGGCAATTTTCCAG
>NW_025766162.1:0-62359 GCF_003918875.1 Haliotis rubra | reverse complement strand
CAGCTATTCTCCTATCATCTGATCTTGGTACCGTAACAGCATCAGCTATTCTCCTATCATCTGTTCTTGTGCAACAGCATCAGCTATTCTCCTATCATCTGTTCTTGTACAACAACATCAGCTATTCTCCTCCTATCATCTGTTCTTGTACAACAACATCAGCTATTCTCCTATCATCTGTTCTTGTACAACAGCATCAGCTATTCTCCTATCATCTGTTCTGTACAACAGCAGCTATTCTCCTATCATCTGTTCTTGTACAACAGCATCAGCTATTCTCCTATCATCTGTTCTTGTACAACAGCATATCAGCTATTCTCCTCTTATCATCTGTTCTCCCGGTACAAATTGAACATCAGCTATTCTCCTATCATCTGTTCTTAGCAACAGCATCAGCTATTCTCCTATCATCTGTTCTTGTACAACAGCAGCATATTCCTCCTATCATCTGTTCCTGTACAACAGCATCAGCTATTCTCCTCTATCATCTGTTCTTGTACAACAAACAGCAGCTATTCTGTTCTCCTATCATCTGTTCTTGTACAACAGCAGCAGCTATTCTCCTATCATCTATTCTTCAAAACAACATGCATTCAGCTTATTCTCCTATCAATCCTGTTCTTGTGGGCAACAACATCAGCTATTCTCCTATCATCTGTTCTTGTACAACAGCATCAGCTATTCTCCTATCAATTGATCTTGTACAACAGCATCAGCTATTCTCCTATCATCTGTCTAACGGTACAACAGCAGCAACTATTCTTCCCTATCATCTGTTCTTGTACAACAGCATCAGCTATTCTCCTATCATCTGTTCTTGTACAGCAGCAGCAGCCATTCTCCTATCATCTGTTCTTGTACAACAACATCAGCTATTCTCCTATCATCTGTTCTTGTACAACAGCATCAGCTATTCTCCTATCATCTGTTCTTGTACAACAGCATCAGCTATTCTCCTATCATCTGATCTTGTACAACAGCAGCAGCTATTCTCCTATCATCTGTTCTTGTACAACAACATCAGCTATTCTCCTATCATCTGTTCTGTACAACAGCATCAGCTATTCTCCTATCAATTGATCTTGTACAACAGCATCAGCTATTCTCCTATCATCTGTTCTTGTGTACAACAGCATCAGCTATTCTCCTATCATCTGTTCTTGTACAACAGCATCAGCTATTCTCCTATCATCTGTTCTTGTACAACAGCAGCTATTCTCTATCATCTGTTCTTGTACAACAGCATCAGCTATTCTCCTATCATCTGTTCTTGTACAACAGCATCAGCTATTCTCCAATCATCTGTTCTTGTACAACAGCAGCAGCTATTCTCCTATCATCTGTTCTTGTACAACAACATCAGCTATTCTCCTATTATACATCATCTGTTCTGCTTGTACAACAGCAGCTATTCTCCTATCATCTGTTCTTGCGTACAACAGCATCGCTATTCTCCTATCATCTGTTCTTGTACAACAGCAGCAGCTATTCTCCTATCATCTGATCTTGTACAACAGCATCGGCTATTCTCCTATCATCTGTTCTTGTACAACAGCATCAGCTATTCTCCTATCATCTGTTCTTGTACAACAGCATCAGCTATTCTCCTATCATCTGTTCTTGTACAACAGCATCAGCTATTCTCCTATCATCTGTTCTTGTACAACAGCAGTCAGCTATTCTCCTATCATCTGTTCTTGTACAACAGCAGCTATTCTCCTATCATCTGTTCTTGTACAACAGCAGCTATTCTCCTATCATCTGTTCTTGTACAACAACATCAGCTATTCTCCTATCATCTGTTCTTGTACAACAGCATCGGCTATTCCTCCTATCATCTGTTCTTGTACAACAGCAGCAGCTATTCTCCTATCATCTGTTCTTGTACAACAGCATCAGCTATTCTCCTATCATCTGTTCTTGTACAACAGCATCAGCTATTCTCCTATCATCCGTTCTTGTACAACAACAGCAGCTATTCTCCTATCATCCATTCTTGTACAACAGCATCAGCTATTCTCCTATCATCTGTTCTTGTACAACAGCAGCAGCTATTCTCCTATCATCTGTTCTTGTACAACAGCATCAGCTATTCTCCTATCATCTGTTCTTGTACAACAGCATCAGCTATTCTCCTATCATCTGTTCTTTTGTACAACAGCATCAGCTATTCTCCTATCATCTGTTCTTGTACAACAGCATCAGCTATTCTCCTGTCATCTGTTCTTGTACAACAACATCAGCTATTCTCCTATCATCTGTTCTTGTACAACAGCATCAGCTATTCTCCTATCATCTGCTCTTGTACAACAGCAGTCAGCCATTCATCATCTGTTCTTGTACAACAGCATCAGGCTATTCTCCTATCATCTGTTCTTGTACAACAGCATCAGCTATTCTCCTATCAATTGTTCTTGTACAACAGCATCAGCTATTCTCCTATCATCTGTTCTTGTACAACAGCAGCAGCTATTCTCCTATCATCTGTTCTTGTACAACAGCATCAGCTATTCTCCTATCAATTGTTCTTGTACAACAGCATCAGCTATTCTCCTATCATCTGTTCTTGTACAACAGCATCCAGCTATTCTCCTATCATCTGTTCTTGTACAACAGCATCAGCTATTCTCCTATCATCTGTTCTTGTACAACAACAGCAGCTATTCTCCTATCATCTGTTCTTGTACAACAACAGCTATTCTCCTATCATCTGTTCTTGTACAACAGCAGCTATTCTCCTATCATCTGTTCTTGTACAACAGCAGCTATTCTCCTATCATCTGTTCTCGTACAACAACATCAGCTATTCTCCTATCATCTCGTTCTTGTACAACAGCATCAGCTATTCTCCTATCATCTGTTCTTGTACAACAGCATCAGCTATTTTCTCCTATCATCTGTTCTTGTACAACAACAGCAGCTATTCTCCTATCATCTGTTCTTGTACAACAGCATCAGCTATTCTCCTATCATCTGTTCTTGTACAACAGCATCAGCTATTCTCCTATCATCTGTTCTTGCACAACAACATCAGCTATTCTCCTATCATCTGTTCTTGTACAACAGCATCAGCTATTCTCCTATCATCTGTTCTTGTACAACAGCATCAGCTATTCTCCTATCATCTGTTCTTGTACAACAGCAGCAGCTATTCTCCTATCATCTGTTCTTGTACAACAGCATCAGCTATTCTCCTCATCATCTGTTCTTGTACAACAGCATCAGCTATTCTCCTATCATCTGTTCTGTTGTACAACAACATCAGCTATTCTCCTATCATCTGATTCTTGTACAACAGCATCAGCTATTCTCCTATCATCTTGTTCTTGTACAACAACATCAGCTATTCTCCTATCATCTGTTCTTGTACAACAGCAGCAGCTATTCTCCTATCATCTGTTCTTGTACAACAGCATCAGCTATTCTCCTATCATCTTGTTCTTGTACAACAGCATCAGCTATTCTCCTATCATCTGTTCTTGTACAAGCATCAGCTATTCTCCTATCATCTGTTCTTGTACAACAGCAGCAGCTATTCTCCTATCATCTGTTCTTGTACAACAGCATCTATTCTATTCTCCGATCACAACAGCAGCTACTCTCCCATCATCTGTTCTTGTACAGCATCAGCTATTCTCCTATCATCTGTTCTTGTACAACAGCATCAGCTATTCTCCTATCATCTGTTCTTGTACAACAACATCAGCTATTCTCCTATCATCTGTTCTTGTACAACAACAGCTATTCTCCAATCAATTGCATCAGCTATTCTCCTATCATCTGTTCTTGTACAACAGCATCATTCTCCTATCATCCTTGTCAATTGCAGCAGCTACTTGTACATCTGTTCTTGTACAGCAGCAGCGGCTATTCTCCTATCATCTGTTCTTGTACAACAGCATCAGCTATTCTCCTATCATCTGTTCTTGTACAACAGCAGCTATCTCCTATCATTCGTTCTTGTACAACAGCATCAGCTATTCTCCTATCAATTGTTCTTGTACAACAACAGCGGCTATTCTCCAACTATCATCGTTCTCTTGTTCTATTCTCTATCATCTGTTCTTGTACAACAGCATCATCTGTTTCTTGTATTCTCTATTCTCTATCATCTGTTCTTGTACAACAACTGGCATCAGCATATGTCTCCAGCATCAGCTATCATCTTGTTCTTGTACAACAGCATATTCAGCTATTCTCCTATCATCTGTTCTTGTACAACAGCATCAGCTATTCTCCTATCATCTGTTCTTGTACAACAGCATCAGCTATTCTCCTATCATCTGTTCTTGTACAACAGCATCAGCTATTCTCCTATCATCTGTTCTTGTACAACAACAACATCAGCTATTCTCCTATCATCTGTTCTTGTACAACAACATCAGCTATTCTCCTTCGGTATCAATGCTGTTTCTTTGTACAACAGCATCAGCTATTCTCCTATCATCTGTTCTTGTACAACAGCATCAGCTATTCTCCTATCATCTGTTCTTGTACAACAGCATCAATTTGTTCCTCCTATCATCTGTTCTTGTACAACAGCATCAGCTATTCTCCTATCATCTGTTCTTGTACAACAGCATCAGCTATTCTCCTATCATCTGTTCTTGTACAACAGCATCAGCTATTCTCCTATCATCTGTTCTTGCCAACAGCATCAGCTATTCTCCTATCATCTGATCTTGTACAACAGCATCAGCTATTCTCCTATCATCTGTTCTTGTACAACAGCAGCAGCTATTCTCCTATCATCTGTTCTTGTACAACAGCATCAGCTATTCTCCTATCATCTGTTCTTGTACAACAACATCAGCTATTCTCCTATCATCTGTTCTTGTACAACAGCATCAGCTATTCTCCTATCATCTGTTCTTGTACAACAGCATCAGCTATTCTCCTATCATCTGTTCTTGTACAACAGCAGCTATTCTCCTATCATCTGTTCTTGTACAACAGCAGGCTATTCCTCCTATCATCTGTTCTTGTACAACAGCAGCAGCTATTCTCCTATCATCTGTTCTTGTACAACAGCATCAGCTATTCTCCTATCATCTGTTCTTGTACAACAGCATCAGCTATTCTCCTATCATCTGTTCTTGTACAACAGCAGCAGCTATTTTCCTATATCTGCTTTCCCTTGTACAACAGCATCAGCTATTCTCCTATCATCTGTTCTTGTACAACAGCATCAGCTATTCTCCTATCATCTTGTTCTTGTACAACAGCAGCAGCTATTCTCCTATCATCTGTTCTTGTACAACAGCATGCAGCTATTCTCCTATCATCTGTTCTTGTACAACAGCAGCAGCTATTCTCCTATCATCTGTTCTTGTACAGCAACAGCAGCTATTCTCCTATCATCTGTTCTTGTACAAACAGCAATCAGCTATTCTCCTATCATCTGTTCTTGTACAACAGCAGCTATTCTCCTATCATCTGTTCTTGTACAACAGCACATCAGCTATTCTCCTATCATCTGTTCTTGTACAACAGCATCAGCTATTCTCCTATCATCTGTTCTTGTACAACAGCAGCAGCTATTCTCCTATCATCTGTTCTTGTACAACAGCATCAGCTATTCTCCTATCATCTGTTCTCCTGTACAACAACATCAGCTATTCTCCTATCATCTGTTCTTGTACAACAACATCAGCTATTCTCCTATCATCTGTTCTTGTACAACAACATCAGCTATTCTCCTATCATCTGCTCTTCTTGTATATCTCCTATCATCTGTTCTTGTACAACAGCAGCAGCTATTCTCCTATCATCTGTTCTTGTACAACAACAGCTATTCTCCTATCATCTGTTCCTCTGTATAACAACATCAGCTATTCTCCTATCATCTGTTCTTGTACAACAGCATCAGCTATTCTCCTATCATCTGTTCTTGTACAACAGCATCAGCTATTCTCCTATCATCTGTTCTTGTTACAACAACATCAGCTATTCTCCTATCATCTGTTCTTGTACAAATGATCAGCAGCAGCTATTCTCCTATCATCTGTTCTTGTACAACAGCATCAGCTATTCTCCTATCATCTGTTCTTGTACTGCACAGCATCAGCTATTCTCCTATCATCTGTTCTTGTACAACAGCATCAGCTATTCTCCTATCATCTGTTCTTGTACAACAGCATCAGCTATTCTCCTATCATCTGTTCTTGTACAACAGCATCAGCTATTCTCCTATCATCTGTTCTTGTACAACAGCATCAGCTATTCTCCTATCATCTGTTCTTGTAGCAACAGCAGCAGCTATTCTCCTATCATCTGTTCTTGTACAACAACAGCTATTCTCCTATCATCTGTTCTTGTACAACAGCAGCATCAGCTATTCTCCTATCATCTGTTCTTGTACAACAACAGCAGCTATTCTCCTATCATCTGTTCTTGTACAACAGCAGCTATTCTCCTATCATCTGTTCTTGTACAACAGCATCAGCTATTCTCCTATCATCTGTTCTTGTACAACAACATCAGCTATTCTCCTATCATCTGTTCTTGTACAACAACATCAGCTATTCTCCTATCATCTGTTCTTGTACAACAGCATCAGCTATTTCTCCTATCATCTGTTCTTGTACAACAACATCAGCTATTCTCCTATCATCTGTTCTTGTACAACAGCATCAGCTATTCTCCTATCATCTGTTCTTGTACAACATCATCGCTATTCTCCTATCATCTGTTCTTGTACAACAGCAGTATCATTATTCTCCTATCATATCTGTTCTTGTACAACAGCATCAGCTATTCTCCTATCATCTGTTCTTGTACAACAACATCAGCTATTCTCCTATCATCTGTTCTTGTACAACAGCATCAGCTATTCTCCTATCATCTGATCTTGTACAACAGCATCAGCTATTCTCCTATCATCTGTTCTTGTACAACAGCATCAGCTATTCTCCTATCATCTGTTCTTGTACAACAGCATCAGCTATTCTCCTATCATATGTTCTTGTACAACAGCATCAGCTATTCTCCTATCATCTGTTCTTGTACAACAGCATCAGCTATTCTCCTATCATCTGTTCTTGTACAACAGCATCAGCTATTCTCCTATCATCTGTTCTTGTACAACAGCAGCTATTCTCCTATCATCTGTTCTTGTACAACAACATCAGCTATTCTCCTATCATCTGTTCTTGTACAACAACAGCAGCTATTCTCCTATCATCTGTTCTTGTACAACAGCAGCTATTCTCCTATCATCTGTTCTTGTACAACAGCAGCAGCTATTCTCCTATCATCTGTTCTTGTACAACAGCATCAGCTATTCTCCTATCATCTGTTCTTGTACAACAACATCAGCTATTCTCCTATCATTTGTTCTTGTACAACAACAGCAGCTATTCTCCTATCATCTGTTCTTGTACAACAGCATCAGCTATTCTCCTATCATCTGTTCTTGTACAACAGCAGTTATTCTCCTATCATCTGTTCTTGTACAACAACAGCAGCTATTCTCCTATCATCCATTCTTGTACAACAGCAGCTATTCTATCATCTGTTCTTGTACAACAGCAGCTATTCTCCTATCATCTGTTCTTGTACAACAACAGCTATTCTCCTATCATCTGTTCTTGTACAACAACAGCAGCTATTCTCCTATCATCTGTTCTTGTACAACAGCAGCTATTCTCCTATCATCTGTTCTTGTACAACAGCAGCTATTCTCCTATCATCTGTTCTTGTACAACAGCAGCTATTCTCCTATCATCTGTTCTTGTACAACAGCAGCAGCTATTCTCCTATCATCTGTTCTTGTACAACAGCAGCTATTCTCCTATCATCTGTTCTTGTACAACAGCATCAGCTATTCTCCTATCATCTGTTCTTGTACAACAGCAGCTATTCTCCTATCATCTGTTCTTGTACAACAACATCAGCTATTCTCCTATCAATTGATCTTGTACAACAACATCAGCTATTCTCCTATCATCTGTTCTTGTACAACAGCAGCTATTCTCCTATCATCTGTTCTTGTACAACAGCAGCAGCTATTCTCCTATCATCTGTTCTTGTACAACAACATCAGCTATTCTCCTATCATCTGTTCTTGTACAACAACATCAGCTATTCTCCTATCATCTGTTCTTGTACAACAACATCAGCTATTCTCCTATCATCTGTTCTTGTACAACAACATCAGCTATTCTCCTATCATCTGTTCTTGTACAACAGCATCAGCTATTCTCCTATCATCTGTTCTTGTACAACAACATCAGCTATTCTCCTATCAATTGATCTTGTACAACAACAGCAGCTATTCTCCTATCATCTGTTCTTGTACAACAGCATCAGCTATTCTCCTATCATCTGTTCTTGTACAACAGCAGTTATTCTCCTATCATCTGTTCTTGTACAACAACAGCAGCTATTCTCCTATCATCTGTTCTTGTACAACAGCAGCTATTCTCCTATCATCTGATCTTGTACAACAGCAGCTATTCTCCTATCATCTGTTCTTGTACAACAACAGCTATTCTCCTATCATCTGTTCTTGTACAACAACAGCAGCTATTTTCCTATCATCTGTCCTTGTACAACAGCAGCTATTCTCCTATCATCTGTTCTTGTACAACAGCAGCTATTCTCCTATCATCTGTTCTTGTACAACAGCAGCTATTCTCCTATCATCTGTTCTTGTACAACAGCAGCAGCTATTCTCCTATCATCTGTTCTTGTACAACAGCAGCTATTCTCCTATCATCTGTTCTTGTACAACAGCATCAGCTATTCTCCTATCATCTGTTCTTGTACAACAGCAGCTATTCTCCTATCATCTGTTCTTGTACAACAACATCAGCTATTCTCCTATCAATTGATCTTGTACAACAACAGCAGCTATTCTCCTATCATCTGTTCTTGTACAACAGCAGCTATTCTCCTATCATCTGTTCTTGTACAACAGCAGCAGCTATTCTCCTATCATCTGTTCTTGTACAACAACAGCTATTCTCCTATCATCTGTTCTTGTACAACAGCATCAGCTATTCTCCTATCATCTGTTCTTGTACAACAGCATCAGCTATTCTCCTATCATCTGTTCTTGTACAACAGCATCAGCTATTCTCCTATCATCTGATCTTGTACAACAACAGCAGCTATTCTCCTATCATCTGTTCTTGTACAACAGCATCAGCTATTCTCCTATCATCTGTTCTTGTACAACAGCATCAGCTATTCTCCTATCATCTGTTCTTGTACAACAGCAGCAGCTATTCTCCTATCATCTGTTCTTGTACAACAATCAGCTATTCTCCTATCATCTGTTCTTGTACAACAGCATCAGCTATTCTCCTATCATCTGTTCTTGTACAACAACAGCTATTCTCCTATCATCTGATCTTGTACAACAGCAGCTATTCTCCTATCATCTGTTCTTGTACAACAACATCAGCTATTCTCCTATCATCTGTTCTTGTACAACAACATCAGCTATTCTCCTATCATCTGTTCTTGTACAACAATCAGCTTATTCTCCTATCATCTGTTCTTGTACAACAGCATCAGCTATTCTCCTATCATCTGTTCTTGTACAACAACAGCTATTTCTCCTATCATCTGATCTTGTACAACAGCAGCTATTCTCCTATCATCTGTTCTTGTACAACAGCATCAGCTATTCTCCTATCATCTGTTCTTGTACAACAACATCAGCTATTCTCCTATCATCTGTTCTTGTACAACAACATCAGCTATTCTCCTATCATCTGTTCTTGTACAACAGCATCAGCTATTCTCCTATCATCTGATCTTGTACAGCATCAGCTATTCTCCTATCATCTGTTCTTGTACAACAGCATCAGCTATTCTCCTATCATCTGTTCTTGTACAACAACATCAGCTATTCTCCTATCATCTGTTCTTGTACAACAATCAGCTATTCAGCTATTCTCCTATCATCTGTTCATCTGTACAAACAGCATCAGCTATTCTCCTATCATCTGTTCTTGTACAACAGCAGCTATTCTCCTATTCTCCATCATCTGTTCTTGTACAACAGCAGCTATTCTCCTATCATCTGTTCTTGTACAACAGCATCAGCTATTCTCCTATCATCTGTTCTTGTACAACAGCAGCAGCTATTCTCCTATCATCTGTTCTTGTACAACAGCATCAGCTATTCTCCTATCATCTGTTCTTGTACAACAGCATCAGCTATTCTCCTATCATCTGTTCTTGTACAACAGCATCAGCTATTCTCCTATCATCTGATCTTGTACAACAGCAGCAGCTATTCTCCTATCATCTGTTCTTGTACAACAGCAGCTATTCTCCTATCATCTGTTCTTGTACAACAGCATCAGCTATTCTCCTATCATCTGTTCTTGTACAACAACATCAGCTATTCTCCTATCATCTGTTCTTGTACAACAACATCAGCTATTCTCCTATCATCTGTTCTTGTACAACAGCATCAGCTATTCTCCTATCATCTGTTCTTGTACAACAACATCAGCTATTCTCCTATCATCTGTTCTTGTACAACAGCATCAGCTATTCTCCTATCATCTGTTCTTGTACAACAACATCAGCTATTCTCCTATCAATTGTTCTTGTACAACAGCAGCAGCTATTCTCCTATCATCTGTTCTTGTACAACAGCATCAGCTATTCTCCTATCATCTGTTCTTGTACAACAGCATCAGCTATTCTCCTATCATCTGTTCTTGTACAACAGCATCAGCTATTCTCCTATCAATCTGTTCTTGTACAACAGCATCAGCTATTCTCCTATCATCTGTTCTTGTACAACAGCAGCTATTCTCCTATCATCTGTTCTTGTACAACAGCATCAGCTATTCTCCTATCAATTGCTCTTGTACAACAGCATCAGCTATTCTCCTATCAATTGCTCTTGTACAACAGCAGCAACTATTCTCCTATCATCTGTTCTTGTACAACAACATCAGCTATTCTCCTATCAATTGTTCTTGTACAACAGCATCAGCTATTCTCCTATCATCTGTTCTTGTACAACAGCAGCTATTCTCCTATCATCTGTTCTTGTACAACAGCATCAGCTATTCTCCTATCATCTGTTCTTGTACAACAGCAGCTATCCTCCTATCATCTGTTCTTGTACAACAGCAGTTATTCTCCTATCATCTGTTCTTGTACAACAGCTATTCTCCTATCATCTGTTCTTGTACAACAGCAGCAGCTATTCTCCTATCATCTGTTCTTGTACAACAGCAGTTATTCTCCTATCATCTGTTCTTGTACAACAACAGCAGCTATTCTCCTATCATCTGTTCTTGTACAACAGCATCAGCTATTCTCCTATCATCTGTTCTTGTACAACAGCATCAGCTATTCTCCTATCATCTGTTCTTGTACAACAACAGCTATTCTTCTCCTATCATCTATCAACAACAGCAGCTATTTTCCTATCATCTGTCCTTGTACAACAGCAGCTATTCTCCTATCATCTGTTCTTGTACAACAGCATCAGCTATTCTCCTATCATCTGTTCTTGTACAACAGCAGCTATTCTCCTATCATCTGTTCTTGTACAACAGCATCAGCTATTCTCCCTATCATCTATTCTTGTACAACAACAGCAACTATTCTCCTATCATCTGTTCTTGTACAACAGCATCAGCTATTCTCCTATCATCTGTTCTTGTACAACAGCAGCTATTCTCCTATCATCTGTTCTTGTACAACAGCATCAGCTATTCTCCTATCATCTGATCTTGTACAACAGCATCAGCTATTCTCCTATCATCTGTTCTTGTACAACAGCAGCAGCTATTCTCCTATCATCTGTTCTTGTACAACAGCAGCAGCTATTCTCCTATCATCTGTTCTTGTACAACAACATCAGCTATTCTCCTATCATCTGTTCTTGTACAACAGCATCAGCTATTCTCCTATCATCTGTTCTTGTACAACAGCATCAGCTATTCTCCTATCATCTGTTCTTGTACAACAGCATCAGCTATTCTCCTATCATCTGTTCTTGTACAACAGCATCAGCTATTCTCCTATCATCTGTTCTTGTACAACAGCATCAGCTATTCTCCTATCATCTGTTCTTGTATAACAACATCAGCTATTCTCCTATCATCTGTTCTTGTACAACAGCATCAGCTATTCTCCTATCATCTGTTCTTGTACAACAACATCAGCTATTCTCCTATCATCTGTTCTTGTACAACAACATCAGCTATTCTCCTATCAATTGATCTTGTACAACAACAGCAGCTATTCTCCTATCATCTGTTCTTGTACAACAGCATCAGCTATTCTCCTATCATCTGTTCTTGTACAACAGCAGCATCAGCTATTCTCCTATCATCTGTTCTTGTACAACAACATCAGCTATTCTCCTATCATCTGTTCTTGTACAACAACAGCAGCTATTCTCCTATCATCTGTTCTTGTACAACAGCAGCTATTCTCCTATCATCTGTTCTTGTACAACAGCAGCAGCTATTCTCCTATCATCTGTTCTTGTACAACAGCATCAGCTATTCTCCTATCATCTGTTCTTGTACAACAGCATCAGCTATTCTCCTATCATCTGTTCTTGTACAACAGCAGCAGCTATTCTCCTATCATCTGTTCTTGTACAACAGCAGCTATTCTCCTATCATCTGTTCTTGTACAACAACAGCAGCTATTCTCCTATCATCTGTTCTTGTACAACAACAGCTATTCTCCTATCATCTGTTCTTGTACAACAGCATCAGCTATTCTCCTATCATCTGTTCTTGTACAACAACAGCAGCTATTCTCCTATCATCTGATCTTGTACAACAGCAGCTATTCTCCTATCATCTGTTCTTGTACAACAGCATCAGCTATTCTCCTATCATCTGTTCTTGTACAACAACATCAGCTATTCTCCTATCATCTGTTCTTGTACAACAACAGCATCTATTCTCCTATCATCTGTTCTTGTACAACAGCATCAGCTATTCTCCTATCATCTGTTCTTGTACAACAACATCAGCTATTCTCCTATCATCTGTTCTTGTACAACAACAGCAGCTATTCTCCTATCATCTGTTCTTGTACAACATCAGCTATTCTCCTATCATCTATTCTTGTACAACAGCAGCAGCTATTCTCCTATCATCTATTCTTGTACAACAGCATCAGCTATTCTCCTATCATCTGTTCTTGTACAACAACATCAGCTATTCTCCTATCATCTGTTCTTGTACAACAGCATCAGCTATTCTCCTATCATCTGATCTTGTACAACAGCATCAGCTATTCTCCTATCATCTGTTCTTGTACAACAGCATCAGCTATTCTCCTATCATCTGTTCTTGTACAACAGCATCAGCTATTCTCCTATCATCTGTTCTTGTACAACAACAGCTATTCTCCTATCATCTGTTCTTGTACAACAACAGCTATTCTCCTATCATCTGTTCTTGTACAACAGCATCAGCTATTCTCCTATCATCTGTTCTTGTACAACAGCAGCAGCTATTCTCCTATCATCTGTTCTTGTACAACAACATCAGCTATTCTCCTATCAATTGATCTTGTACAACAACAGCAGCTATTCTCCTATCATCTGTTCTTGTACAACAACAGCAGCTATTCTCCTATCATCTGTTCTTGTACAACAGCAGCAGCTATTCTCCTATCATCTGTTCTTGTACAACAGCATCAGCTATTCTCCTATCATCTGTTCTTGTACAACAACATCAGCTATTCTCCTATCAATTGATCTTGTACAACAACAGCAGCTATTCTCCTATCATCTGTTCTTGTACAACAGCATCAGCTATTCTCCTATCATCTGTTCTTGTACAACAGCAGTTATTCTCCTATCATCTGTTCTTGTACAACAACAGCAGCTATTCTCCTATCATCCATTCTTGTACAACAGCAGCTATTCTATCATCTGTTCTTGTACAACAGCAGCTACTTTCTCCTATCATCTGTTCTTGTACAACAGCAGCTATTCTCCTATCATCTGTTCTTGTACAACAGCAGCAGCTATTCTCCTATCATCTGTTCTTGTACAACAGCAGCTATTCTCCTATCATCTGTTCTTGTACAACAGCAGCTATTCTCCTATCATCTGTTCTTGTACAACAGCAGCTATTCTCCTATCATCTGTTCTTGTACAACAGCAGCAGCTATTCTCCTATCATCTGTTCTTGTACAACAGCATCAGCTATTCTCCTATCATCTGTTCTTGTACAACAGCATCAGCTATTCTCCTATCATCTGTTCTTGTACAACAGCAGCTATTCTCCTATCATCTGTTCTTGTACAACAACATCAGCTATTCTCCTATCAATTGATCTTGTACAACAACAGCAGCTATTCTCCTATCATCTGTTCTTGTACAACAGCAGCAGCTATTCTCCTATCATCTGTTCTTGTACAACAGCAGCAGCTATTCTCCTATCATCTGTTCTTGTACAACAACATCAGCTATTCTCCTATCATCTGTTCTTGTACAACAACAGCAGCTATTCTCCTATCATCTGTTCTTGTACAACAACATCAGCTATTCTCCTATCATCTGTTCTTGTACAACAGCATCAGCTATTCTCCTATCATCTGTTCTTGTACAACAACATCAGCTATTCTCCTATCATCTGTTCTTGTACAACAACATCAGCTATTCTCCTATCAATTGATCTTGTACAACAACAGCAGCTATTCTCCTATCATCTGTTCTTGTACAACAGCATCAGCTATTCTCCTATCATCTGTTCTTGTACAACAGCAGCAGCTATTCTCCTATCATCTGTTCTTGTACAACAGCAGCAGCTATTCTCCTATCATCTGTTCTTGTACAACAGCATCAGCTATTCTCCTATCATCTGATCTTGTACAACAGCAGCTATTATTCTCCTATCATCTGTTCTTGTACAACATCAGCTATTCTCCTATCATCTGTTCTTGTACAACAGCATCAGCTATTCTCCTATCATCTGTTCTTGTACAACAGCAGCTATTCTCCTATCATCTGTTCTTGTACAACAGCAGCTATTCTCCTATCATCTGTTCTTGTACAACAGCATCAGCTATTCTCCTATCATCTGTTCTTGTACAACAGCATCAGCTATTCTCCTATCATCTGTTCTTGTACAACAGCAGCTAGCTATTCTCCTATCATCTGTTCTTGTACAACAGCATCAGCTATTCTCCTATCATCTGTTCTTGTACAACAACAGCAGCTATTCTCCTATCATCTGTTCTTGTACAACAACATCAGCTATTCTCCTATCATCTGATCTTGTACAACAACAGCAGCTATTCTCCTATCATCTGTTCTTGTACAACAGCAGCTATTCTCCTATCATCTGTTCTTGTACAACAGCAGCAGCTATTCTCCTATCATCTGTTCTTGTACAACAACAGCTATCGACCTATCATCTGTTCTTGTACAACAGCATCAGCTATTCTCCTATCATCTGTTCTTGTACAACAACATCAGCTATTCTCCTATCATCTGTTCTTGTACAACAGCATCAGCTATTCTCCTATCATCTGATCTTGTACAACAACAGCTATTCTCCTATCATCTGTTCTTGTACAACAGCATCAGCTATTCTCCTATCATCTGTTCTTGTACAACAGCATCAGCTATTCTCCTATCATATGTTCTTGTACAACAACAGCTATTCTCCTATCATCTGTTCTTGTACAACAACAGCTATTCTCCTATCATCTGTTCTTGTACAACAGCATCAGCTATTCTCCTATCATCTGTTCTTGTACAACAACAGCTATTCCCCTATCATCTGATCTTGTACAACAACAGTTATTCTCCTATCATCTGTTCTTGTACAACAACATCAGCTATTCTCCTATCATCTGTTCTTGTACAACAGCAGCTATTCTCCTATCATCTGTTCTTGTACAACAACAGTTATTCTCCTATCATCTGTTCTTGTACAACAGCATCAGCTATTCTCCTATCATCTGTTCTTGTACAACAACAGCTATTCCCCTATCATCTGATCTTGTACAAAAACAGCTATTCCCCTGTCATCTGTTCTTGTACAACAGCATCAGCTATTCTCCTATCATCTGTTCTTGTACAACAACATCAGCTATTCTCCTATCATCTGTTCTTGTACAACAACATCAGCTATTCTCCTATCATCTGTTCTTGTACAACAGCATCAGCTATTCTCCTATCATCTGATCTTGTACAGCATCAGCTATTCTCCTATCATCTGTTCTTGTACAACAGCATCAGCTATTCCCCTGTCATCTGTTCTTGTACAACAGCATCAGCTATTCTCCTATCATCTGTTCTTGTACAACAACAGCTATTCTCCTATCATCTGTTCTCGTACAACAACAGCAGCTATTCTCCTATCATCTGATCTTGTACAACAACAGCTATTCCCCTGTCATCTGTTCTTGTACAACAGCATCAGCTATTCTCCTATCATCTGTTCTTGTACAACAACATCAGCTATTCTCCTATCATCTGTTCTTGTACAACAACATCAGCTATTCTCCTATCATCTGTTCTTGTACAACAGCATCAGCTATTCTCCTATCATCTGATCTTGTACAGCATCAGCTATTCTCCTATCATCTGTTCTTGTACAACAGCATCAGCTATTCCCCTGTCATCTGTTCTTGTACAACAGCATCAGCTATTCTCCTATCATCTGTTCTTGTACAACAACATCAGCTATTCTCCTATCATCTGTTCTTGTACAACAGCATCAGCTATTCTCCTATCATCTGATCTTGTACAACATCAGCTATTCTCCTATCATCTGTTCTTGTACAACAGCATCAGCTATTCTCCTATCATCTGTTCTTGTACAACAACAGCAGCTATTCTCCTATCATCTGTTCTTGTACAACAGCAGCTATTCTCCTATCATCTGTTCTTATACAACAGCAGCTTTTTTGTCAAAATTGCCTCTGTTCACCCAGCAGAAAATGGGTACCTGGTAGTATAAGTCATATAAATACGACTATTAACCTTCTAGCACCTCACAGGCAGCTTGGGTTATCCGTGTAATAATGTCCATCATGTTGCATGTTCATGGAGTTTGGCGCTATATAAGTGGTCAAATATTATAATCAATATTATAATAGTAGATCTAAAACACTGAAGAAAACTGTTCAGTGACCAGCTTACACAGATTCTCTTGTATTTTCATTGTATTTTCTTTTATTGGCTCGAAGCACTTTATATGCCTTCCAGCCTAAAGCTTTCTGCCTTACAATATCCTACCTTTAATCTCTGAATATAAAAAAAAACCAGATTCAGAGTTGCCAGTTACCTGCCAAAAGAAAGACCATCAAGCACCGACTGTGGTATCTGGATACCGATCGGAACTCTACTATAGCATCTCATATCATGACACCGCAATATCGTCATATCTACCTGGTACGAAGAACTTCAACAAGCTCTGCGTGTTCTGTGAGCGGAGATCATAATGTTCTTCGTATTTCAACTCGTAGCTTCCAAACCGTCCTCGTTTAGTTCCATCGTCCATCTGAATTAAAACATAACAGGGATAAAGGGATTTTTCAAAGGGTGCCACTGGGCAACTGACAGACAATATTAAGGTGTGCCTGACAATATTATTGTGAAAATATGATTTCCCATACCTTTGAAGATCCAGTGGAACTTAAAACATCATAACAATTTTGTCATGTCAATTTATTGTTTAATAAATCAGTAAACATCACGTAAATCTGTACACTTGAAATCTGAAATATATGATCACAATCATTTTATTTGTCCTGTACTAGTGGTGGTCCGATTAATTGTAATAATTGAAGATTGGTCGCAGTGTCTAAATGACTAAGCATCGATCATATTTTCTGGTAATCGAATACAAACAATTTTGGAACACTTGTTTGCATTAACAATATTTTTCACAATTCGGTTTTGTCTGTTACATTTCATAAGCACTATAACCTCATTCTAAGTCATTACTGAATTTATCTTTATGACTCCAGGAAATTCATGTTCCTAACATACTAGTCATCCTTTCAAGGTGTGAAATTTGCAATTGCATTTTGTGCAATTTGCAAAAAAACTCAAAGAACTACATGTTTTTCTTTATATTTTATTTTTGTGCATTCGGCCAGACCAATTTTATTTCTTGTTTTACGGATCAGCCGGTCGTATTTTTGCAAGAATATGAAATAAATTAAAAAGTCAATTTTCCCCGCTCAAAAAAAAAAATCCTAATGTTTTATTTGTCAAAACTGTAAATTTACAAGAAAAGAGTTTGTTTTTTTTGTGTTTTGCCCCATATACAATTCATAAATTGCCAAAAGTAAAATACTTTTAGTATTTATTTATTTTTATTTTTTTCCCTCCTCTAGTTTTTCTGAGGACAAAAAATCCATAAAGCAAGAAAAACAATTGGTCTGGCCTTAACAAACATAACCAGGAAAATTTGATATATGATGCTAACCAATTATTTTTGCTGATTGATCGGCTGTAATGAACCAATCATCAATTATGGAAGAACACTACCCTAGACAAACAAACTACATATCATCTAAAACAGGATTACCTGTTATTCTTGTTCGCATTCCAGATAGCCACATATATGTTAAGCTGTGAGATAGACAGTGCAACGGATGAACAGTTTGAATAGGTTTTGAATCATTTCACTTGGTCAAATGTAACGCATTTTTCATTAAATGAATCATGATGAGTATAATTTTCATAATTTTAGTCATGCCACCAGGGCACATTGAAAATATTTCATCCATATTTCATTTCAATATTTAACGTGCCATGGCATGCAAATTAAGTGAGGGAGGGAGTATGGTTTTTACGCCGTTTTTAGCAATATTCCAGCAATATCACGGCGTGGGACACCACAAATGGGCTTCACACATTGTGCCCATGTGGGGAATCGAACCCGGGTCTTTGGCGTGACGAGCGAACGCTTTAACCACTAGGCTACCCCACCGCCCCTGCAAATTAAGCACTATTTCCAACCATGTATAAACAACCAATAAACATATTTTTTCCTATAAATACACTATGCCTTTTAGAAAGCAGTCAGTAACATATGATTATACTTTCTGAGTACAGATTCTAGTACTCTCTGGGTGTTGAGTCATTCTCAGAGTGTGGATTCAAATCCCGGATGGGACTCATTCCACAAGGGTACTAGAACCTGTAATTTATTGAATATGTGTTATAAGATATATTACATACTTTTTCAATTCATGAGTGATGTCAGGTATTTAAACAAGTTCCCTGTACCAGAACTGGTAAAAAGCTATTGAATTCTGACACAAACTTCATATGAATGAGTGAGTGAGTGAGTGTGTGAGTTTAGTTTTAGGCCACACTCAGCAATATTCAAGCTATATGGCAGCGGTATGTAAATAATCGAGTCTGGAACAGACCAATCCAGTGATCAACAGTATGAGCATCGATCTGCGCAATTGGGATACGATGACATGTGTCAACTAAGTCAGCGAGCCTGACCACTCGATCCCATTAGTCGCCTCTTACGACAAGCATGGGTTACTGAAGATCAATTCTAACCATGATCTTCACGGGCGTAAACTTGATATGAGATGGGAAAGAGACTTGAAGCATATATTGCCTAACAATGATTACTATTGAATAATCAACAAGATTATGCCATGTTCTGGAGCCCACATAAGGAGACCAAAGAGCATATGAATCCCGAAGAATGCAGATATTGAGCTGCATCACTTTATGCTCACAAGACTGACTGACTGACTGAGTTTGGTTTTACGCCGCTTTTAGCAATATTCCAGCAACATTACGGCTGGGGACACCAGAAATGGGCTTCACACATTTTACCCATGTGGGGATTCGAACCCGGGCCTTCGGCGTGACGAGCCAACGCTTTAACCATTAGGCTACCCCACCGCCCCTATGCTCACAAGAACACTCAATGAAATATAAAGACTGATCAAATATTTGGGACTGAAAACCTACTAGCAGATATTTATCACAACATATTAGACATTAATATTTATCTTGGATATAGAAAACTTGTGTTATGTTGATACCACTAAAACAGTATACATCAGTGAATGAGTGAGTGAGCATGGTTTTACGCCGCCGCCTTTAGCAATATTCCTGTAATATCACTGTGGAGGACACCAGAAATGGGCTTCATACTATGTACCCATGGAATCGAACCTAGGTCTTCTAGAGTGACGAGCGAACCACTTGGCTAGCCCACCGCCTCAGTATATTTGAAATGAATCGAGTGTATATGTACTGAGACTTTCTTTGGTGTGACGAGCATTGCTTGACTCACTAGACTACACAACCTCCACTCATTAAACAGTCTGTCATGTGACTAACATCTAACATCTCATCACCCATGACAGCAAATCCTCCTCCTGACTATGACAATATTAATGCACTTTAGTCATCGTATACCAATTGTGTAGGTCAGTGATCATGCTGTTGATCACTGGATTGTCTGGTTCAGACTCGATTGTTTACAGACCGCCGCCATATAGCTGGAATATTGTCGAATGCAGCGTTAACCTACCAAGTCTGACTAGAGAAGAAGCATGTACAAGACAGCAGCCACCTCACATTTCTCGTGTATTTAACTTTTAAGTCCATTCTCTGCTGTAGTACTTCAGTCTTGCTTGACAACAGTATAAGAATCTATACCGAAACGTCGCATCATATATATAATAAAGGTGATGTTATCCATAAAGTATCTAACTTTCTTCCCGCCCGCATCATACCAAAAGACGCTAAAATATTGTACTTGTTGGTCCCTGCCTGGCGCTAGGCATTAATGGGTACAACAAGGACTGGCCGGCTCGGAGTCAGTATAATGTGTCTGAGTGGGGTATTCATGCTTCACTGCGGCATGGTATCTCAGTGGGCTAGCACTATAAAAACAGCTTAAGTCTGGACTAGTACAAGCAGCCGCACATACACATACACACGCAAGCACATCGTCATATGAGCGAAATATTCTCAAGCACGACGTAAAACCCAATTTCACCTCACCTCTTACTTTCTTATTAGTTATTTGTTAGTACAGACAATTGTAGACTAACAGCTAGTCTCTGAAATTCACATATGTTACAGAAAATATAAGCTTTTAAATCAAAATTATAAATACAATAAAAAGGAGCCCAGACACTTTCTTCATTTTCCTGAAGCTGTGGAAATCTAGACTTGCCACATTTTCTAGACTTGCGTGGGCTTTCTTGGATATATTTGCGTCAAGGTCTGTACGACAGACTATGACATTTGTTAGTACAGTGGTTTTCCTAGAATTAACGTTTAATGCGCTTCATCCGAAATATATAACCAACAATTGACGGTAAGACTTACGCCCGTATCCCCTCTAGATTTTAACGATGAGGAAAATTGTCTTAGGGTGGCATTTTTAGAAGTTGGATATGTCTTTCAGTATGTTCAGATACAATTAAACAAACGTCATGTTAAAACTCATCCTTATCAGGTGAGGAATATATATTCAGGTGATATGATTTGACTAGAATGAAATTTAAGGGGGGATACGGGCGGAAGTCTTTCCCAATTGATTGGTTGACTAAATTACTGAGGTAAAAACTGGCGATTGACCAGATGGCATCCTCTCAGTCGTCAACTCGTGATCAGCAGATGACTGAAGTGTGACTATATATCGCGAAACGACCAACCTTCACCGCGAGTCCTATGGCGTCTATCAGCATGTCATCCGACGAACGTGTGAAATCCGCCATGTTTATGTAAGAAATGTCACTGCTGCATTCGCATTGTCTGTCGATATAGTTTCCTTGGTCCACAAAACAAGTATGACTTCACTTCGCGTGACACAACCACCACTATTGTTGACATTTTCAAGCTTCCGCAATTCTTGCCAAGGGAGGCTACTCTCGAATATTAAATATTAACTGTCACAAGAAACGGATGGGCAATCGTATGCAGCAATACGTAATTTATATTTAAAAAATAGATAGAATAGAAACAAACGAGAAAAAAGAAAGTAGATATAATTAATACACTCAAAACAATTCTTCCTGAAAAATAGAGAAATGAAGCCAGATGATAGAAGACACTGTTCACAAATATATGACAGTCAATAAACCTTTATGAATACAAAATGAAAATATAATGGTTTATTTCAGAGGCGGACCCAGGAATTTTCAAGGGGGTGCGGTGGGGGTGGGGGTGTTTCAGGGGGTTCGAACACACTGAACCCCTCCTCGGTTCCGCCAATGTAAAACATTAAAACACACACATACACATACACACAGTATTTGATCATTTGAATAAATTCAAAGCTAAATTAATGGTGAAGGCAAGAGAGATACATCATACACAGTGTAAAATATCTCACCTAAACTATGATTTTGTATATTATATTTAATAATGTGTATCATATTCTACGTGAACATGCACAAACACTTGGGGGAGGAGGGATAGCCCAGCTGTAAAAGTGTTCGCTCGTCACGCCGAAGGCCCGGACTCGATTCCTCACATGGGTACAATGTGTGAAGTCCATTTTTGGTGTCATCAGTCTGATGACAAACATATGAATTGGATTTAGTGACCACTGTTTACTAACATCGATATCTTGTTGATTAAAGGAATACAGAAATATATTTGTTTTGTTTTTGTTATGCTCATGATGTTGATCACTGGATTGTCTGGTCTGATTATTTACAGACCGCCGCCATATAGCTGGAATATTGCTGAGTGCGGCGTAAAACTAAACTCACTCACTCAAAAATCTGCCCACTGTTTCATTTATTTCAACATACATTATTATCATCATAATAATCATCATCAATCTCATCAACAGTATTATGAAATACAACCATAAGGCAATATTAGCACTATCATCATGATACAAACATACATTATTACAAAATATCACATTATACACAATATAACATGCATACATCATTATTCATAGTCCCACAATTAGGTGAGATACACTATCTCCGTAAGCAAGTGGAGTCGTGACACCATCTTGCAGCAGTCTCTTCTCGCGGTCTAGCCGTTCTTCAAGCTGGCGATTGAGTAGATCTAACATAAACTCAGGCACTTGCTGAAGGTACCATTGCAGAAGTATCATTGTCAGTTAAGCTCAGTGGTAAGGTTAACTGTGTTCACCAGTTCAGCTCAGTGGTAAGGCTAACTGTGTTCACCAGTTCAGCTCAGTGGTAAGGTTAGCTGTGTTCACCAGCTCAGTGGTAAGGTTAGCTGTGTTCACCAGCTCAGTGGTAAGGTTAGCTGTGTTCACCAGCTCAGTGGTAAGGTTAACTGTGTTCACCGGCTCAGCTCAGTGGTAAGGTGAACTGTGTTCACCAGCTCAGTGGTAAGGTTAACTGTGTTCACCAGCTCAGTGGTAAGGTTAGCTGTGTTCACCAGCTCAGTGGTAAGGTTAGCTGTGTTCACCAGCTCAGTGGTAAGGTTAGCTGTGTTCACCAGCTCAGTGGTAAGGTGAACTGTGTTCACCGGCTCAGCTCAGTGGTAAGGTGAACTGTGTTCACCAGCTCAGGGGTAACTAACAAGAGCATCACCTGTTGTTTTAACAGATTAGCACGGTCCAGTGATCTGGAACCTTTAAACAATACCTGCTGGCAAACTGGGGACACCCCGTTGCGTTTGGTTCAGTGGTTAGAACATATATATTTCTGTTACAGGTGTACCATTCAGCTTGTACAGTGGACTTCGTATAATCCGACACTCTGTATAATCCGACTCTCTGTATAATCCGACACCCACTGGGACCGGGGCAAAATGTCGGATTATACAGAGAGTCGGATAATTCAATGTCTCCTTGCTTGAATACTTTTCAAACAGTACCATACATTGTAACTGGTTTATATCATGAAAATATGCTTAATAGCTATTTTCTTGGTAATTAAATGGGAAAAAAATCTGTATTTACATGTACCTGTCATTGGATTTATGATACAGAGTGGCTAGCTATTTATTGCTGACAGTGACAATTCAACCTGACGCTCATTGGTAATTGATCTCACCAAATTAATTGATCCTTTTTCTCAGCCCATTCATCCTATGCTGGACAAAACATACCTAGGTCCTCACATTGGCCACTCAGCTTGTAAACACAAAGGTACGGGAAATTACCTCCCAATTAGCTAGTGATGGGACCAAAGAGATTACCGGTAACAGGATGTTAGCTGTCAACTGGACATTGACAGGTTGATTGGCTATTTTAGTCCAATATGGGGAGAGGATGTCGGATTGTACAGATTAATGGTGTCATTGGGACCAGAAACTACTGGTGTCGGAATTCGGAATGTACAGATGTCGGATAATTCAATGTTTAAATGATGATAATATAGAAGAATGCTGCCGGGACCCCAAGAATATGTCGGAATTCACAGATTGTCGGATAATTCAGATGTCGGATTATACAGAGTCCGATGTATTTAAGATACAACGTATGGGATGGAATGGTCAGGTTCGTGGACATGGGCCACTGTTTGTCGTGGTATCCATGTCTAATTTACCCTGATTAGCATATTACCCATATTAGCAACTTTTTTCTATCACAAAAGTCAATTACGATATTATCGATAACAATATTCATATCCATAATCATTGATAACTTTTACTATCGACGATATTTCCGATTATCGATAATTTTAGCCAGCCCTATCTGCTCACAGGCTGGTCAGCAGGTAGAGGCAGTGAGGATAAAGGGAGGCAATCCGTGTACGACTATTATACTGATGCACCAAATTATATTTTACGACTGCTCTTTAAACTTAGCGCACCGCAGACATCACAGAATTCTGCTTGATCTAAGTATATGTCGTTGAAAACTTGCAATATTCTTACGTGAAGATTATCACTAATATCTTGCGTATTTAATCAACTATTGCACCGGAAACTGGTTAAAGTCTATGTATTCGCCCGAACATACAAACACCTCACAATGTTGGCAGGCCCTTTTGATATTTATTGCAAAATATCTGATTTCTTCAAATTTATCTTGATTTAAATTCTGATATGGTACAACATTATGCTAATTGTTCTAATGATACGTAATATACATTTAGAGATATCACGAAATATTTATGTTGATATCTCATTGGCATTTAACCATATCAGTAATTCTACTTCGGTCATGAGAAATTAAATAAAGATATCTTCAAATATTTACCGATATCCTAGAAGCATTATTGATATCTTTGGATCATTCTTCGTAAATGAGAAAACGGCTTGTGATCTGCATGTTGATGTACAAATCGATCTTATAGCACAGGCAATCATAACTCTTATATATTAACATTGACTTGCGACATGGCGCGGATGGGTAGCCTAGTGGTTAAAGCGTGCACTTGTCACTCTGAAGACGCGGGTTCCATTCCCCACATGGGTACAATGTGTTAAGACCGTTATATTGCTGGTATGTCCAAAAGCTACTGGAATATACTGGGACGGATACTCGGGTACTCGAATCCGGGTCGGGTACAGCTGGAATCGAGTCCTATTTCAAGGAATCGAGTACCCGGAAAGGGAGAGAGCTCTGTAATGACAAGGGCATGTAACTCTAACCTAGAGCAAAATGGTGTTTGGGTTCATTTTGAGCTTGATGCAAATGGCAAGAGAACCAAATGCCGACTCTGTGGCACCTTGTTATTTATTGCGGAAGCAGTACAAGTTCAATGCACAAACATCTTGCTCTAAAACACTACGTAAAACATGAAGGTGTTCATTACATTGTGTAACTGTGATGCATTCACCATTAAAGAGATTGTAATTAAATGATTGTACCTGTTAGGAATTTCAATTAAAACTAATGAATTAACATAATAAACAAACGTTTATTGAAAGAGCACATTCTGATTTGCAAATTCAATGTTCGACTGATTATCATGACAATAAGAAGAAAGATGATCAGAAATATACATGTATATATAGAAGCACAACTTACATAGAGCACATATAATGCCATTCAGTTACCATACATTTTATAGTTTAACAAATAATAATCAGCATAATCCAATGAAGATATACGTATTGTTCACTTAAATACAAATTTAGAATATTTAAATAACAACAGTTTTTGTGGCTCTTTTATTTAAACGTGAAAATATAGCATTTAGATACATTTCTTTATCCCTACATTCAAACAAAGTATTTCAATGAGACTTTTAATAATCTTCTGGAAGGATAAAGATTTACTCACTACACCTATTTCATATACGGCCAATGAGTTATTCACGGCACTGTATTAGTCTGTACTCTGTAATGTATGATAGACAAACTGTAATGCAACTGAGTTTCGCAACAGAGCAAAACGACCAGTCCTTCCAGCGAAGCATTTTGCTAAGTTGTTTAACTCGGTTGCATTACAGTTTGCCGGTCTGAAAAACTCGTATATAATTCTCCAGTCAGTAAATACATCAATCAAGTTGTATTCTATGTAAGTGCATAAAGTCTACATGTAAAACATCATAGGTTCAGTTAGAATATCACATCTGATTGTAGTTGTCTACTAGTTGACAAAATAACTTGTCCTTTTCATTGACGTAACACACATTTACACCTTTGGTATTGTCCTGTTAATGGAGGTTATTATTAACGACTGTAATTTATCTGCACATGAGCAGTGAGTTGACAAGTCACAGTAACAGCAGGAAGGAAAAGTGCTGTGGAATGTAAGTAATGGTGTTACTCTTTATATTAGTTAAACAGACGTAAATTAAATAGTCTAAGATCAGTTTCAATGCTTTATTGCCATCCTTTTATGTCTTCTATAATAATCTCTGTCAAACCGTGATTGAATATTCAGAGAGTTATCAGAAGCGCTGTATTCCTTTCATTTCCGGGTCCTCGCTTCCGATTCGAGTAAGTACATGCGGGTACTCGATTCCATTTTTTCTACCCGTCCCAGCCCTAATTTGCTTCCGGTTTCGTGACAATAGCGGCCGCCTAGTGACTTATTTCTGTCAACGCAGTTCGCGTCTCCGTGTAAGTACTTCCGCACGCGAAATTTTATATGAAGCCAAGAACAGTCTTAGCGATTTGACAGACCGCTTTAGAGATGAGGTAAACTGTGTCTTTGACAGACAATCGTTTTACGGATTTAACAGACCGCCTTAGAGACCAGACAGAAGGTCTCAGGGATTTGACACACGGTCTTAGGTATTTGGCAGTCGGTCTCATGGATTTGACATCGTCTTAGAGATCAAGCAGACTGTCTCATGGATTTGACAGTCGGGCTGAAGGGGTCGTTGTCGGCACAGGTACTACAGATATGTACCCCAGGTACGTTTCTGTATACAGACATGTACCCTAGACAAAGACAAACTACAGAAACGTACCCGGTACCCTAAACGACGAACGAGTCCATATTCCGCAACCAAAAACCGAAACCGTTGTTCCCGTTCAGCTGATTGCGAGTGGTGTACGTTGTGCACCGTGACATATTCGTTACTGTGTACGCTCTTATATAACGATATCAAATGCATCTAATACAACAGTATGACCGTTCCGATGAAGAAAACTCCACAATGCGGAATGGAATCGTCCAAGGGTACGTTTCTGTATTCTGATTTTGGCTAGGGTACATTCCTGTATACAGAAACGTACCTGGGGTACACATCTGTAGTACCCGTGCCGACAACGACCCCTTCAGCGACAGTCGGCCTTAGCGATGTGACAGACCATTTCAGAGATGACAGGCGATCTCATGGATTTCGTTCCTTTATTTAGACCCTTCAACCAGAGACCATATACCGGTATATTGTCTCTGCTTCAACACACACAGACAATTCAACCCTTCACTCTTCACCCATCGACTTGTGTGTGTAACATTTGTTATGTGGGTCACCGTGATAGGGCAGAAGAACGGACACTTTGCCATTTCGCCATGTGGAACTCGTAAAAACAAAATGTCGGCGTGTTGTGACAGCTGCTCTGGCCCACGTTCCCCTCACGTGCCAAGCCGGATACCCCCTCCAATAAGTCTTACATCCACGCCCCGTAGCTACACATTCTTGGGGTGGGGTAATATTATCTCACATACAATGGCCATTCTTTCGACGTGAACTACCATTGAACGTAACGCTGGTATGGCGCAGCCTTACTTGTTGCCATGGTGAACTTTTTTTCCCGACTTCCGATAGGTTAAAATCGTGATCCGCAAAGGCTTGTGGGAAATGGAGAACATTGTGTGTGCTTTGATCTTGGAGGTTATCAGAGTGAAAGTGCCTAACCTATACTAACTCTCAGTGTGAAATATATATGAAAACAAATAACTCACTTCAAAATTGAAAATACTAGGGAGATCGGAGTGGTGGGATAGCCTAATGGTTAAAGCTTTCGCTTGTTACGCTGAAGACCAGGGTTCGATTCCCCACATCGGTACAATGTGCGAAGGCCTGTTCTGGTGTCCCCCACCGTGATATTGCTAGAATATGGCGACAACTGGCGTAAAACTATACTCATTCCCTCAGGGAGATTGCACCCTGAACCCAAGGGAAATCTATACTTGCTTTATTTTGTGCTATGGCATTGCAACAAGGGGTTTTCGGACGGAAAATAAATTCATGATTCGCCTAAGCATCTCAAATCGGGCCGGGTTATCGTTAAATACTGGTGTAGGTATACGAGCAAAGGGTGTATAAATAACGTTACCAATAGTAACGGAAAGGAACTATACTGGCATACAAAGAAAGAATTTTTAAGCTTTTGATATTTGGAATTACATCTTCGAGACAACGTCTGTCGTGAAAATTCAAATAAAATGGCAAGAATATATTGTTAAAACCGATCTACGAAAACAGACCATGCGTTTGAAGGAGATTTTGAGGCAAATTATGGATTAAGAGGAATTTGAATGTGCGGATATTCTCGTCTCGTTTTGGTCACTGCATCAATACATTTAGAAAATCCAGGTTTAGAACTAGTCTACAACATCCTATGTTGATCGTAAGATGCTAATCAAAACTGATACCGACTGACTGACTGAGTTTGGTTTTACGCCGCTTTTAGCAATATTCCAGCAACATCACGGCGGGGGACACCAGAAATGGGCTTCACACATTGTACCCATGTGGGGATTCGAACCCGGGTCTTCGGCGTGACGAGCCAACGCTTTAACCACTAGGCTACCCCACCGCCCCTCTCTGATAAGGTGATCAGAGTGGTTTGCACGAATCGTGCTTCAAAGGCTTGGAAAATTGCTCATACTATCCATCACTGGATTGTCTTGTCCAGAATCGATCATTTACTGAAACATTAGACAACTCGTCGCCTGAAAACCAGAATGTTCTCTGCCCACTTTTGGTGAAAATTGAGCTAGAAAGTTCGGGGTATGTTTTACTGTACATTCTGTCTCCATGCAAAATTTCACCGTGATATATAGCACAGAAAGTGTTTTTACGTCGTTTTGTCTCCATAAAATAACACAAATTGTTAGTATTCTAAGTGATTATTGCACTGATTGGATCTTTGATGTAACACATGTATGTGCACAATGCCAAGGAATTTGATCGAATAGTTTTGAAAATATTGTTGTTCTAAACTTCAAGATCGATTCTCTCGAAAATGTGTTTTTAGGACCTATAACACCCTGGCGACGATATCGTTCTTATAGCCCTCAGTTATTAATCAGAAAGTTTCTAATATTTTGAAATACGATTTTGAAGTAAATTGAATTAACTTGGTACTTTAGTAATTCAAAACGGAGTATTATTGATACAACGTTGTCTACATCACCATGAATACAGATCCGTGAAGATCCGAGTTAGAATTAATTGGTTTTCGGCAGCCCACCCTTCTCGTGAAATACGACTAACGGGATCGGGTGGTCGGGCTCGTTGACTTGGTTGACACATGTCATCCTATCCCAATGGTGTAGATCGATGCTCATGCTGTTGATCACTGGATTGTGTGGTCAAGACTGGATTGTTTGCAGACCCCCCGCCATATAGATTGAATACTGCTGAGTGCGGTGTAAAACTACAAACCACAAAGTAGCCAACATGAATACACACAATGCCTAGATGTGAATGACCCGTGAAGGTCCGGGATAGAATGTGCCTTCAGTAACCCATGCTTGTCGTAAGAGGCGACTAACGGGATCGGGTGGTCAGACTCGCTGGCTTGGTTGACACATGTCATCGGTTCCCAATTGCGCAGATCGATGCTCATGCTGTTGATCACTGGATTGTCTGGTCCACTGCCATATAGCTGGAAAATTGCTGAGTGCAGCGTAAACTCAACTCACTCACTCACTGATGTGAACATGCTCCATGTTTGTAAAGCGACCTAAAACAACACTCACTCACCCACTCTATTACTGAAAGTCTATGACATGAATTTCCCACGTACGTTTAGTCAATGTGACTTTTTCATTTATTACACAAAGTCCTCAAATCTTGCTGCAGCAACAAAGGAACAAGTCTTTATCACAATAGGGGCGGTGGGGTAGCCTAATGATTAAAGCATTCGCTCCTCACGCTGAAGACCCGGGTTCGAGTCCCCACATGGGCACAATGTGTGAAGCCCATTTGTGGTGTCCCCCGCCGTGATATTGCTGGAATATTGCTAAAAGCGGCGTAAAACCATGCTCACTCACTCACTCTATCACAATACCGCGCTCATAACAATATTAACTGTCACCACCCTCATTAGATAGATAAAACTTGATGACAAAGGGACCTCATCCCTTCCTCTGTAGTCCACAGTCTGCAGTCAGTGAATCTTGCTTGGCCGTTCCACATATCAAATAATGAAAGAACAACTCCTAATTAAAGAACAACTATCTTGGGAATGTATTTCTGGGCTGTCACCAAGTTCTTAGTTGTGTCTATATTCTCCTGAACGTATTAATATAATGGTTGTAACAAGGCGTGGATGTTCTTCCTTAACAGAGGCCATTGCTAATACGACAAGCTTGAGATAAAACATGGGCGTGTTTTTATTCATCTGGTTAAAGGCACCCTGACTAAATAATCAGGAATATCAGTGAGTGAGTTTGGTTGTACACCGCAATATGTCAGCAATGTCACGGCGGGGGTCACCACAAATGGGCTTCACACCCAGGAATGTTGCGGAGATCGTGATTAAAGTTCTTCTTCATAAACAACTGATAGACCCATAATCTCATTTATGAATTCAAAAACACCCTTTTTCCAACTTGGAAGAACTATTTGGTACGATAGTGATTTGGTCGTTGTCACCCTTGAAGATCCGGGCTAGAATTGGTCTTCAGCAACCCATGCTTGTCGTAAAAGGCAACTAACGGGATCGGGTGGTCAGGCTCACTGACGTGGTTGACACATGTCATTGTATCACAATTCCGTAGATCGATCGTCCTGAGTGAGTGAGTGAGTTTAGTTTTACGCCGCACTCAGCAATATTCCAGCTATATGGCGGCGGTCTGTAAATAATCGAGTCTGGACCAGACAATCCAGTGATCAACAGCATGAGCATCGATCTGCGCAATTGGGAACTGATGACATGTGCCAACCAAGTCAGCGAAACTGACCATCCGATCCCGTTAGTCGCCTCTTACGACAAGATAGTCGATCGTCCTGCTGTTGATCACTTGATTGTGTGATCCCGGCTCGATCATTTACAGACCGCCGCCATACAGCTGGAATATTGCGAGTGCGGCGTTAAACAACAAGTAAACAAACAAAATAAACATGAAAGTGGAGGCAATCGAGATTAAACTTCGTTTTCATAAATAATGAGACATGTGAGTAATGAAACACATGCTTTTTCCAACGTGGCCGAACTGTTTGATACAACACTAAACCAATTATAAGGCTGTAAAGTTACGCAGGCGAGCCTCACTGCCGGAAAGTTTGAATATATCTCTATGAAAACCCATTCAACTAACCTCTCCAGAAAGCTGATGGGGTTAAAGAGGCACTGTTTGATGTAAAAATCCCCTCAGTCACCCTGTAAATATTACCGACGTTCGGCGACACGTATGCTCGATTTTCTTCATGAGTGAGTGAGTGAGTCTGGTTTTACACCTCTTTTAGAAATATTCGAGCTATATCACGGTGCGGGAAACCAGAGGGGCACCTTGTACCCATGTGAAGAATCGAACCCGGGTCTTCGGCGTGACGAGTGAGCGCTTTAACCACCAGGCTACCCCACCGACCCACTTTGGAGAGAGTGAGTGAGTTTATTTTAACGCTGCTTTTAGGTATATTCGAGCAATATCACGGCGGGGGGACACAAGAAATGGGCATCACACATTGTACCATTTGTGGATACAATGTATAATATACTTTTAGATGGGTAATGTCATTTCCAGGACTAAAAGCAAGTCTAGGTGAAAGAACAGGCCAGTAAATACCATACTTCCGTACATCAGGGAGTCTGGAAAGGGCGTCTTCATTGTTTAGATCTGAATATAGAAAATACGTCACCTCTCTGCTCTTTGACTCACGTTCCAGCGGTTTAGATATTTTGGTTTGCTCGTGGAAGACCCATCAAGTCTACCGGAGTTACCGCTGTATGGGTTAGGTCAGAAACATGTTTATTGATAGGAGACGCCATAGAGTATAAACAGTGTCTCAACTATCCTTGTTTTGGCACTTCTTTGAACCAAGGCAACCCGCGTCTACTTACGACGAGCATCCCCCCATTGCTGCCGGTATGTGCCAATTACTCCCGCGACCCATTGGAGGAATTGGTGCTGTACTCACGCTCGGGGCCGCGTCGTTCTGGTAGCGAGCCCTTGTCGTGGATAATTAGTAATGAGGCGTAGCACTGGGCAATGAGGCGTGGTGTGGTTATTGTTGGTAAACGTGATGTATGGTTTTAAAGAAGACATGTGGCATGGGCATTCATACCAGTGGAGTGATCCTGCTGTAGAAGATAATTTAACATGCAGGCAGATGGTGCCTTGTCGTGATCTGATTTTCTTTCGGCGGTGGTATTCGTCCTCGGAGTGCATTATACTCTGCCGATCCAGCATCTTATGGTCCATTAGACCATTATTTCATTCGTATCACACACACACACACACACACACACACACACACACACACACACACACACACACACACACACACACACACACACACACACACACACACACACACACACACACACTCATGTAACGTTTAAGTCCGACGCCCACCCCACCCCAAATACACACACACACCAATTGTTATAATTTAATTTGGAAGAAGTTGGACTTTGAACCGTGACAGCTGTGAGTGAGTGAGTGCTGCAGTGTTCCAGCAATATCATGGGGGTTGACGCCTGAAATGGTATTCACACATTGTACCCATGTGGGGAATCGAACACGGGCCTTTTAACCACTAGGCTACTCCACCGCCCCTTGACAGCTATGATAAATCTTACCAATTTACTTCCCTATTCTTCCCTGAATTAATTCCTTCCTATTAAATCTTATGCACCCCTAACCCTGTCTCCCCTTCGCCCTCTCTCCCAGTCCCCATTCCCACCGCCCCTGTAATTAATGACTATTCCCTTGGCTAATTGTATCTGAGCCATCCCAGGGAGAAATATCCCCTGGCAGTCACCCAGTCACTTAACCTTGTCATACCGACAGATGTAACCGTAAATTATGCAGCGAATAACTGGGATGGCCAACATCATACACAGCTTTGCATCAAGTCCCTATGTCTTTGAGAATAGAGGTTCCGACTCGACGTTCGTCTACCACAGTTCGCGTTGTATCAAGTACAATGTCTCTATACTGTTCTAAATAGTTGGTTCCCACTTTACGGTTCTAACATCAGAGTTCGCGTTGTATCAAGAACAATGTCTCTATACTGTTCTAAATAGTTGGTTCCCACTTTTCGGTTCTTACATCACAGTTGGCGCTGTATCAAGAACAATGTCTCTATACTGTTCCAAATAGCTGGTTTCCACTTTTCGGTTCTTACATCACAGTGTGCGTTGTATCAAGAACAAGGTTTCCATGCCGTTCTAAATAATTGGTTCCCACTCGACGATTCGTCCATCAGAGTTCGCGTTGTATCAAGAACAATGTTTCCATACTGTTCTAGAAAATTGGTTCCCACTCGACGTTCGTTATTCACAGTGTGCGTTGTATCAAGAACAATGTCTCTATGCCGTTCTAAATAGTTGGTTCCCATTCCACGGTCCTTCCATCACAGTGTGCGTTGTATCAAGAACAATGTCACTATGCCGTTCTAAATAGTTGGTTCCCATTCCACGGTTCTTCCATCACAGTGTGCGTTGTATCAAGAACAATGTCTCTATGCCGTTCTAAATAGTTGGTTCCCATTCCACGGTTCTTCCATCACAGTGTGCGTTGTATCAAGAACAATGTCTCTATGCCGTTCTAAATAGTTAGTTCCCATTCCACGGTTCTTCCATCACAGTGTGCGTTGTATCAAGAACAATGTCTCTATGCCGTTCTAAATAGTTGGTTCCCATTCCACGGTTCTTCCATCACAGTGTGCGTTGTATCAAGAACAATGTCTCTATGCCGTTCTAAATAGTTGGTTCCCATTCCACGGTTCTTCCATCACAGTTCGCGTTGTATCAAGAACAATGTTTCCATACTGTTCTAGATAGTTGGTTCCCATCGACGTTCGTTATTCACAGTGTGCGTTGTATCAAGAACAATGTCTCTATGCCGTTCTAAATAGTTGGTTCCCATTCCACGGTTCTTCCATCACAGTGTGCGTTGTATCAAGAACAATGTCACTATGCCGTTCTAAATAGTTGGTTCCCATTCCACGGTTCTTACATCACAGTTCGCGTTGTATCAAGAACAATGTTTCCATACTGTTCTAGATAGTTGGTTCCCATCGACGTTCGTTATTCACAGTGTGCGTTGTATCAAGAACAATGTCTCTATGCCGTTCTAAATAATTGGTTCCCACACAGAGCGCGTTGAGTACATCAATCCACAACTGACCACTTAGAGTCAGTCAAAATATTTTCTTAACAAATGGACAACACCGCTCAATCATAACGTATCCTTCAGGGTATTCTTGACAGCAGCGACCAGACAGCTTGTATGATCTCTTTAATGTCGGCGCCTGCCCCATGTCTACAACACTGTACACAGTAATATTGGTCAGAGTAAACTGGTACCACCCGCTATCGCCCTTGTGGTCTAGCACCATGACTAGAAAATATGTTTTATGAAAATTGAACCAAAGTTTAAGTCAAGCTAGTTGTATGAAATCAAGAAATATTATATTACAGGATAGAATGTATTGATCTTATGAAAATATTTCATAGACATTATGTTATTTTACCCATGTACTGTAACATCCACATTCTTATAGAAGTCAGTGAAATCAAGAAATATTATATTACAGGATAGAATGTATTTATCTTATGAAAATATTTCATAGACATTATGTTATTTTACCCATGTACTAAAACATCCACATTCTTATAGAACTCAGTGAAATCAAGAAATATTATATATCAGGATAGAATGTATCTTATGAAAAGATTTCATAGACATTATGTTATTTTACCCATGTACTGTAACATCCACATTCCTCTAGAACAGGCAATCCTCTGCTTTCCCGTCTGAACTTGGAACACCTATCTTGTTTTTCTATGAAGGCATTGAGAGGCAGGCAATGATATGGTGAAGATGTAAAAGTCAGTGAGTGAGTGATGTGGGCTGCTTTAGTACACCTATGTAGCGAGGAAAGATTCTGGATCAGCCATTCATAATAAGAGCAACCGCTGATGTATGATGACCACACACATTCAACTAACTCACCATAATAATGATAAGAATAATTCATTTATATGGCGCCCAGTATCCTCTGACTATTTGCTAACTGGGCGCTGTAATCAGAATCTGATTATTATTACCCTGGATAACCCAAGCTGCCTGCGAGGCGCAAGAAGGTTGATAGTCACATGGCTTATCCCACCGGGTACCCATTTCTGCTGGGTGAACAGAGGCAGTTTTCAACAAACTCACTTGCCTAAGGTGAGACCAAATGTATCACATGTACTTTGTTGTGGGGCAGGACTGAAGTCCTAGAAACTCTCAGGAGTCAAGCAGCCAAACACGGTCACCCATCTATTATAACGACTCTCCGCGCTCGACGTTGTTGAACTTCAACTGATTTGTTCTACGCACAGGACCACACATCACCACCATGTCACTGGCCGATCCATTTCTGCCGCCTTTTATGTTTGTTTATTTGTTTCTTAAGCATTGGAGGCAGCGCCATCTGAGCTCCATGATATGATCAGAAAATAAATATATCACGACATCAATTCATATAAATTAAATTCATATAAATATAACTATCAATAATTATATAATTATTGTTGATACAATTCATTGGAAATCCGAGTGTGTGCTATTCAATATTAGTTATATACTATCCCAAAAAAGAAGCGCATAGGCGATTTGTATTTTAAAAAATCTATTACTTACCTACTGTGTTCAAACAATCGTCAAAATATGTAACAGAAGTGTTGATTTTACACAATTGTGCTAGTAAAAAATCGACTTTACCTGAAAATGTTGATTTTGATGAGAATTCTTACAAGAATTAAAAAGGCATCGCCACAACGCAACAGAAATCACCTTCCAGTTGAAATTGTGCAGCAGAGTGCATGCACTGTCTGGCTATAAAAATCCAGATTACTTTCGTAAATTGGCATTCGTTTTGAAGGAGTTTCAAAGTCAAATCACTACGCCACGTCTTGACGCTGCGACAAGGAACATCACCATTGAAAGAATGCACGCTGGAGATTACCATTCTTCTCTTGTCAGGCGTCTGAATGTTAGTCTGAGCACGATATCACGGCTTGCAGCTCGTTACAACCAAACAGGTATAACAAATGACCGTCCCCGCACAGGAAGACCTCGAGTCCCGACTGCAGCCAAGATCGGTACATCCGGGTACTACATTTGCGTGATCGTACTGCCACGGGTGAGAGCAGAGCAGCCAGGTGTGTGGACCTCGGAGGATATCCGGTCAAACTGTACGGAACAGATTGAGAAAGATTGGACTGAGAGCCAGGGGCCCCGACGTCAGGACCGTGCTACGTTGTCACCATCGCGCCCAGCGTCTCCGTTATCTAACACTATGCACTTGGTTGTATAGACATTTCCTTCTTCTAAACTGATGTAAAAATTCCTGTACTAAAGTCTATTTGTGGACGAGTTATACATCATTGAAAATAAAACATTTTCGCAACAAATTTCTGGCCTATGCGTTTCTTTTTGGGGATAATATTTTATCATATTTTTCATTAGTTTTACGGGATATCATAAAATCCTTCAACGATATTATGACTGAAAGGGTCGTTGTTGGCACGGGTACTACAGGTGTGTACCCCTGGTACATTTCTGCACATAGAAACGTACGCCTACCTTAACCAAAATCAGAAACATACTCTAACCAACATCAGAGCCGTGTCGTAGGACGAGTTCATTCTTCTATTGTGCCGTTTTCTTGATCGGAACTGTAATACAGTTTTGAGAAAAGGAGGGGTGCACACTTCATTTTCACCCGACTTTCAATGGTCATTTAATAAACTTTCAGGACAAAAGGCGGGTGCGCACACCTGCACACCTCCCCCTCTGGATTCGCCTATGGTATGGCTCAAGAATATTGACTCGTCTTCCGTTTAACTTTCTATATTTTGGCTTTGATTTGGGTACATGTCTGTATATAGAAAAATACCTGGGGTAAATATCTGTAGTAGGCCTACCTGTGCCCACAGCGACCCCTTCAGCGCTACTGACGTTTCCTTGCAATCCAAGAGGCCAACCAAAAGATCAGGTGATAATCCATATAAGGAGTGACCACGCCCAGGAAACGCACAACAGCTGTGTGGGTCAGTTGGTACAAGACTGACTGGGGCGGGGGGAATTCTTCTCCCCACCGGGGGATTATTGAACCAATTTGTGGTACTTTACTTCGTTTGTGGAGTTTGATATTTTGCAGGTTTCTTATCTCCCATGGTATCTATTTTTACATGGTGCGCTTTTCCCGCCTTGTTGTAATAGCTCGGCTAACACATGTTAAAATTGAACTACGTTTATAACGAACATGCTTATAACGAACTGACGGGTATAACGAGCTGCTTTTATGTCCCGACCACCAGAATATATTAGTCGAAATGCGAAACGCGGTTATTATGGAGCTCTTTAAAGGCATTTAGAGGTTGGAAGAACATTAATACACCTTTTTTTTCTTTACACGTCGTTTCAGAGATAATTAGGGGCGGTGGGGTACCCTAGTGGTTAAAGCGTTGGCTCGTCACGCCGAAGGCCCGGGTTCGAATCCCCACATGGGTACAATTTGTTAAGCCAATTTCTGGTGTCCCCCGCCGTGATGTTGCTGGACTATTACTAAAAGCGGCGTAACACCAAATTCAGTCAGTCAGTCAGTCAGTCAGTCAGAGCTAATTACGGGCAACGAGTCTTTCCATTGTGATATGGTATCTCAGTAGGCATACTAATAAAACCGGTTTTAGTCCGAAACGTGTAGACTTGCACAAGTAAATAATTAGTAGTTTAAATGAACATTTATAAAAAAAATATAAATAGCAGACTGGCATCCTTCTGTCCACTTATGTCGACTTGCCCCTTTAAAGGATAGGATTACTATATTATCCATGGGCTAAGCATTCAGTACAGCCTTGGTGCAAGGCTATTCGGTACAGTAACAGCAGCCTAATGAGTAGACTTGCTCAAGCTCCAAAGGTAATAATGAATAGTTTAAATAATAATTCTAAAAAAATATAATAAATAAAACTAAAACATGGTCCCTCTAAGAGAATCCCGCCCTACATAAAAGATATATCCGATTTTTTTGCAAATATCACTAAGCATTCAAAAATCAGTTTATCAGTCGTTTTCTCTGCTCATCAACAGATCTAAGATCCGCGTTCGATTCCACAGATGGTTGCAGTGTGTGAAGCCCATTTCTGGAGGGACGGTGGGGTAGCCGAGTGGTTAAAGCGTTGGCTCGTCACGCCGAAGACCCGGGTTTGAATCCCCACATGGGTACAATGTGTGAAGCCCATTCCCGGTGTCCCCCGTCGTGATGTTGCTGAAATATTGCTAAAAGCGGCGTAAAACCAAACTCACTCACTCACCCATTCTTAAAGAAGCTTCCTGAGCACGACATTTCAGGACCAGCCCGAGATAACACGATAAAACGTTATCAGTCATGGAGCATTGTTTCCACAGCGTCCTCGACGGGGCAGGGGTGTTACATTACATGGTAACCCCTTCCCCCTGTCTAACCCCCTCCCCAGGCCAGATGCCCATCAGGAACATTCCAGGGACACGGTGGTATTTTTATGCTCGGCGACAATACTTCCAGCCCGGAGAGACAGGGATGAGATCTCGCTTCTGCCGCATCTCCATCGCCCCACGTGATAAGAGGTGTATTTGTTCTGGGATCGGCGGAACATATCACGTTCTGCAGTCTGGAGCATCCATCTACGCAACTGGGATGCGATGACATGTGTAAACCAAGTCAGTGAGCCTGACCACCCGATCCTGTTAGTCGCCTCTTACGACACACATGCAGTCTGGATATACGGGGAATATATTATGTTATTTAAAACACACAAAACGAATATACATGGAACCAAACCTCAGAGCTGCGGCAATCGAACTAGACTTGCTAAATCATTACACATTAGGTGACGACTCAAATAAAGTTCTTCAGGTTCAGGTCTGAATGCCCCATCGAGATCGCGAGATCGAGATCGACAAAGAGATCTTTTATCGAGATCGAGAAAAGAAGAAAGAGATCGAGAGAGAGAGAGAGAGAGAGAGAGAGAGAGAGATATACGGGGTAGGAGGCAGGGGAGAGAGGAGATCTCCAGAGAAAAGAGAGAAGAGAGAGAGGTGTAGAGAGCAGAGAGAGAAACTAGGGGTAGGAGGCACACAGAGAGAGAGAGGGAGAGACAGGAAAAGAGAGAGAGAGAGAGAGGAGAGAGAGACGAGAGAAAGAGAGAGAGGGCGGGGAGGGAGAGAGGGGGGAGAGAGGGGTAGGATGGAGGGATAGAGGAGAGGCTCATTAGAGAGTGGAGAGAGAAAAGGGGAGAAAGAGGGAGGGAGTGAGAGAATGCGAGAGGGGGAAGGAGGCAGATGTTTTATCCATTATCACGCGAATTCTTCAGTATCCACTACTTCTAAAGCCCAAGTAGGCTTACACTCTGTGTAGTCAATAGAAACCAGAATACGGCTTCACACATTGTACCCATGTGGGAATCGAACCCGGATCTTCGAACGTGACGGACGAACGCTTTAACCACTACCCCACCGCCCTAAAGAATTACGCTGTCCGGCAGACTGTCAGCCCCATCACATATTCCGTCATGCACTTCGAGACCCTGCACCTGGAGTAACATGTATGTCAATGTCAATGTAAGGATAACAATGACGGGTAAAATATTGATAAGATCAACAAGGACGATAAGGATGACAATAATCATGATAAACTATCACAACAAAATGGTTAATGACAATAGTGATTCAACATAGTTGCACAAACGATGTTTACAGTAAAGCTTACATGAACAACAATAACGTCATAATCAGCAAACGTGTACATCGATAACAGGTCCAACGACGCACGTTATCACCTGTACCTGGCCCTGCTGAAGGAATCTCTACGTACACACCACCGGCAAAACACAAACCCGCCCATTCGCGCGGTTCCTTTGCAAGCATTGAAGGCTTTCAAACGAAACCCAAGTTGGCGAAAGCATCTGTCTGAAGGATTATTTCAAGAGAATATTGGATTAATTTTCAGAATGGATTTTACACAGTGTGTTTCAGTTGTCATGTTGGCGTTCAGCAGTCTGGTGCTTCCTGCTACAAGTAAGTTTCCGTTCCTTGTCCTTGGCCATAGCTCCATGCCTGCATCTGGCAGTGAGGCTGAACACGCGCTTTGGGGGGTGATGGAGATTCGGTCTTATGACCGCTACCCCTGGGTTACACTTGTAATCTGTCACAGTTGGAAATTGGATAAACTCGCGATTAAATTTACTGGCTAATAATTTTCCGTTAAATTGTATTTGTAAACCGATACTTCTATGGCGCTGATTTGTCTTTGAATATACAATCGTTTCGGTTTAAATTTCAATCACTTAATATACAACCTCCTTCTTGTGCCACACCCATATCTTTTAGGGTTTGTATTCAACTGGACAGGGTTTTGGAAGCAATGTACAAGTACAAGTGTTCCAATCTCCCAATGTGATATTTGTGCCAGGAACCACGTGAGTTGAAGTAGTGTAGAGCACGCACCGTCACGTGTTGTTTTTTTACCTCAACACAACGAGGAACCTTATGATATAATTCATGTCGCAATAAACGTGTTTAGCCGTTTCTTATGATATACTGCGTTAGGTATTGATATACACCAGTTGACCAGCAAACCTCCTTAGGTATCCTGTAGTTCATGTCACGATATACTGGTTGCTCCACCAGGCTCCTTATGATATACTGCAGCTGAAGGGGTCATTGTCGGCACTGGTACTACAGATATGTACCCCAGGTACGTTTCTGTATACAGACATGTACCCTAAACAAAGTCAAACTACAGAAACGTACCCGGTACCCTAAACGACGGACGAGTCCATATTCCGCAACCCAAAACCGAAACCGTATGTAGTTATTCCCGTTCAGCTGATTGCGAGTGGTGTACGTTGTGCACCGTGAAATATTCGTTATACTGTGTATGCTCTTATATAAACTTCTGTAAACAGGAACGTACCTGGGGTACACATCTGTAGTACCCGTGTCGACAACGACCCTTTCACCTATCCTGCAGTTCATGTTACGATATACGTGTTTAGCTGCCAGGCTCCCTATGGTATACTGCAGTTCATGTTACGATATACGTGTTTAGCTGCCAGGCTCCTTATGATATACTGCAGTTCATGTTACGATATACGTGTTTAGCTGTCAGGCTCTTTATGATATACTGCAGTTCATGTTACGATATACGTGTTTAGTTGCCAGGCTCCTTATGATATACTGCAGTTCATGTTACGATATACGTGTTTAGCTGACAGGCTCCTTATGACATACTACAGTTCATGTTGCGATATACGTATTTAGCTGACAGGCTCCTTTTAATATACTACAGTTCATGTTACGATATACGTATTTAGCTGCCAGGCTCCTAATGATATCCTGCAGTTCATGTTGCGATATACGTGTTTAGCTGTCAGGCTCCTTATGATATACTGCAGTACATCCATTACGTGCTTAGCAGCCGGGTTCCTTATTATATGCTGCAGAGCATGTTACGATTTTCGTCAGGTCAGGTTATTTATGATATTCCGCAGTACATGGTACGATATGCGTGTGTTAATAAGCCGCTGGGTTCCTTATGACATAGACTTGCGCATGTTTCTAAGGTAAAAATTAAGAGCTTAAATGATAATTTCTAAAAAGACTGGGGTCCTTGAACTATCCGCTTTTCTAGACTTGCCTCTTCGAAGGATAGAATTAATATACATCGATGAGCTCAGCATTCAGTACAGCCTTGGAGCAAGGCTACTAATGACATACCGCAGTACAACTGTAGTAGTAGTCTGTCATACAAACCCTGAAGCAAATATATCCAAGAAGGCCCTCTCAAGTCTAGAAAATGTGGCAAGTCTAGATTTCCACAGCTTCTGAAAATGAAGAAAGTCTCAAGGCTCGTTTTCATTGTGTTTTATTTTTTTACTATGAACTTTCTTTTTCTGTAAAACGTGTTTTTCAGTAAAATATGTGTTTTGCCGCCAGAGATCTTTATTAAATACTGCAACAAATTTTACATTATTCGTGTTTAGCATCCATGTTCCTTGTGATATACTGCAACGCACATTACGATACATGTGTTTAGTGCCTGGTACTTTATGATATACTGCAGTACATGATTCATGTGGAGAGTGAGAAGGGGAGGGAGGGAAACACTCTATTCATTATCTATTCATAAGCTAGAACACATCTTTGCCATTTCCATGGTGGACACCGTATGGTGCTGAGACACCCTAGAATCATATCAAGGATTCGAACCACAGGTATAATATGTGCCTAAAGAACGCAACTCTCCTCACGGACGTATGGCGCATGGGGCGAGTGGGCCACTCATTTGCCCGAGTGTATTACAAACCAGATGTGGCGTATGTAATGCATTGTTCTCACATACATGCATGTTCACGAACAGACTGAGATAACGCTAGATTGAAGGTCTCGGGAGAACATCCGGGCTCTACCCATTCATGCCTGCATATCTGTACTGTACCTGGGTTGACTTGAAACACTGCTGCCTCCACGGCGCTACACCATATCATGTAACGCTGCTGCATTTCGCCCTCTGTTTTTCCACATGCTACACAGATTTTGCATCTTATAATTACCTTTTCGTGTGTCGACAGAACTGCGGTTGTTAGAAACCTGTCTGGCTGAGAGTTCGTATCACTATATACACAGTGAGTAATAACGGTATTTGCCGGTACATCTGCAAGGCGGGAACTGCGTGGAAATGAAGGGGCGGGTTTCTTCCTCTTAAACTATGGCTTGTACCTTGATGAAAGACGGATAGATTAATTACGTGCACAATTTTGTTTGTTTATGATGTTAAATAATTGAGTGCAATTCCTGCAACATCCTAGTATCGAAGGTGTCGATGGGAACATCTGTTAACACCGTACCCCTTCTCAAATGTGTGTCAGGGTCGTCATTCTATTACTCATAGTGTCGGTGAACATATGTACGGTCTAGTTGTATAATATTGTCTCCCTTTAAAGACGAACAGTTGGTTTGACTTTCTATGGATTTAAGCTCATGTTATAATATTTTTATTTTGTTTTATCTTATTATTTAAGATGATGTTGAAATTCTGTAATAACCGAACATAGGATGATTCTGAAACATATATGCAAAGGGTATAGAACGTAAATGTCCACAGTCCGACGTAGACGTTCGGTTTGCATGTACTGTCTATTGTGAATGTCAACTTACTACCCCGACTATAACAGTGATATTCCAACCTCTCACCAGTTAGGTAACGAGTTGAACGTTTATTTATTTATTTATTTATTTATTTATTTATTTATTTATTTATTTATTTATTTATTTATTTATTTATTTATTTATTTATTTATTTATTTTGCGGAAATATTGAATACCTTGTTTGTTCAATGAGTTATTTATTGAATCGTGTATTATGTAGATCTATTCATATATTTGCATTAGAAAGATAATTGTTTTAATGGGTGGAATAGGTGGAAATACATTCTATTTTCATCAGTTGTAGCACTCGTGATTGTTTCTCGACGAACCAAACCATCAACTTGTATTTTAAAGAACAGTGATGCTCTACGACCCTGTTTCTTGGAGGTCTGCCTGTATCCATTGCCAGATTGAGTTATAGGACGAGTTGAACAGAGCTGTCAACGTTAAATGTAGCGTGTCCTGGTGTTACAAACATAACACTCTCTTAGGGAATTTACTGACGTAAATACATGCGAGATGATGTAGGTTCCTTCGTGTTGGCACGATGTTCAGTCTCATGTCTTCTACGTTGGTTGGAGGAAGCCTTTTTATCTTTATGATATGCAAGTCTAGATAAGCGGACAGTACGCCTTTTTCAGGGACGATGTTCAATCTCATGTCTTCTACGTTGGTTGGAGGAAGCCTTTTTATCTTTATGATATGCAAGTCTAGATAAGCGGACAGTACGCCAGTCCTTTTCAGGGACAATTTGTTATTATGGCTATATAATCTGTAATGATAAAAACTGATTGATTGTTGTTTTACCCCACACTCAGCAATATTCCAGCTATATGGCGGCGGTCTGTAAATAATCGAGTCTGGACCACACAATCCAGTGACGGACAGAATGAGCATCGATCTAGGCAGTTGGGATGCGATGACATGTGTCAACCAAGTCAGCGAACATGACCACCCGATCCCGTTAGTCGCCTTTTACGACAAGCATGGGTTACTGACGACCAATTCTTAGATCAGTAAACTTGTACATGTCTTGGCTGATTGCGTAAGTGAGCATTCGGCAGTTGATGTCCTCGATCAGGGCTGTTCACAACATGACACCAGCCCAACATGGGTAATTGAGAAGGTAAATGGGTAAGGACTAACGGCGGACGTCAAGACGGGGACACAGTCTTTACGACAATTTTTCTTTCTTCGATTTGTTTGAGCGTTGAACACATCCATTATTTATGATATTTTGTGACATTAAGATGGGACGGTTACACACTGTACTTGGACCAAATAGCTACCACACAACTTAAGTGATCAGAATCTGATGTACCTAAGGTTGGTTTGTTGTTTAACGCCGCACAGCTATATTGTAAATAATATATAAATAATAATCTGACAATCTAGTGATCGACAGCATGAATATCGATCCACGCAATTTGGGATACGATGACATGTGTCAACCAAGTCAGGGAGCCTGACCACCCGCCCCCGTTAGTCGCTTTTTTACAAGCATGGGTTACTGAAGACCAACCCGTATCTTCACGGGGGCGAAGTACTTAAGCAGATATGCAGCTTTGGTACGTTCAGTGTCATAGATAGTGTCAGTTGCATCAGTATTCCAGCTATATGACGGCAGTTTGTAATAAACGAGTCTAGCCCAGACAAGCTTGTGTTTGACATTATGAGCGTCGATCTAGCCAACTAGAATACGATGATGTGGATCAGTCTACTACAATGAGTGAAGCCCATTTCTGGTGTCCCCCGCCGTGATATTGCTGGAATATTGCTAAAAGCGCCGTAAAACCAAACCCAGTCAGTCAGTCGGTGGATCAGTCTACATACCTGCAGTCGGTACAATCACCTGACGCTGGGAATGGCCACAAAACACTTTCCTGTTGCTTGATAGTAGTATTGTAATACACAAGGAGCAGCGGTTTAAATGATGACATCAAGCACGGCTCCAGATTAGGGCCGTATCGGCGTATGTACGGATAAAAAATAAGCACGATACGGTAGAAATAATTTAGAAGACGTAGCAGATAAGCACCGCGGCAATGGTGTACGGTCTTAGAATCATTTACAGACGTATTTATCTGAAAAAGTATTGTTTTATTGTTTATTGACCTGTTTACACAAGAGTAGCAATGTTGTGGTTCATATATGAAGCGAAACACAAGATTACTGATATGCCATTAAATTCCATTCAGTGCTCTAAATGCACTCTTTAAGTTTTTCCAGTACGCTTATATTGAAAAAATATGGAGTACGTACTGCTGATGTTGAAAAATTATCTGATCTGTTACCCATATTGACTTCAATATGGTTGTACCCTCACGGAGGCAAGTCACCCTACCCTTTTATCGTGTTGTCAAGATGTTTGTAGTTAAAGAATCTGTTTCCCAGTCAGTCAGTCATCAGGAGGGTTTTCATCTCTGCTGATACAGCCCTGACTCTTGAGATATCTCTGCCATGTCTAGTACCATAGGTTCCACCTTATCAGCTCACCGTAAAGTACCCTCTACACTACCAAGATGTGTGTGTGTGGTGTGTGTGTGTGTGTGTGTGTGTGTGTGTGTGTGTGTGGATGATGCGTGTGTGTGTGTGTGGATCGTGTGTGTGTGTGTGGATGGTGTGTGTGTGTGGATGGTGTGTATGTGGATGGTGTGTGTGTGTGGATGGTGTGTGTTTTGGATGGTGTCTGTGTGTGTATATATACTTTTGGAAACGAATAAGGGAAGTGTGTTCCTTTATTTATTTCCAGAATTTCACTCACATTGCAATACAAATCATGCAAAGAAACCCGGACAAGAAGGAACACTTGTACCTCTCTTATTCGTTTCCATTAGTATATTTTCGAACATATGCGGACTCTCTTCCCGCCATTACCCTCACTCACTGACTACCACCAGGCTGACACCGACACAATCCATTCATCACATCCCTGGCATGCACGTCTTTTTCCACCATCTACAACATGTACATCAACGACGGAGGTCCACGTCAGATAACATATATAGTGATAAGGTAGCTACATAGGCGTTTACAGCGTCATAAACAGCGACCGTTACATCCCATCCAAAACAAAGGTCGCTCTGGTAACGTGGGCTATCTCTGGTTACAAATATCAATTTTGGTAAAATGAAAGTGACCCAAAAGATAAACAGTTTCACTATCATTTCACAATCTCTACCAAAAGAGCACCGTCATTGATACCATTGATGTTTTCGAATAGGGTGAGCTCAGCCCAACCCGTAGTTGGCAACTGTCACAAACACATGCAAAACCTAAATTGTTCACCTTAATTAAAACAACGAGGATTAATTTCAACCATACCAGACAAAGATATATGTCCAGCACGCAAAACTATAGACTAACATCTAGTCACTGTAATGAACATATTTTACAGAAAAAAACCTGTTCCTAAATTATGCTACAAATATATAATGTAAAGGAACCCAGAGATTTTCTTCATTTTCAGAAACTGTGGTTATCTAGACTTGCCACAAACTCTAGACGTGCATGGGCTTTCTTACATATATTTGGTTGAGGATCTGTATGACAGACTAGCTAAACTACGACGTATACAAACTTCACATTGAAGCAGATCCAGTATGTCAGTGTGGTTGTCCACCAGAGAATGATCCATGTAATTACTTAGAATGTCCATTTTACATACCGCAGAGAGGTGGCGTGTTTGCTCATTCAAACAATACTGTATATAATGAAATATTTTAAGAAATACTTTACATAGAAATGAAGATATCTCCACCAATGAGAATCTGAATATTTTCAAAGGTGTCCATATGCACATAAACTAACCGTTTTCTCTGATAATATACTATCCCATTTACTTCCTGTGCTCTTTTCCCTGTTTCTTATACTCTGTTTAGTGTTCACTCGTCAAGATCCCGGTTAGAATTTGTCTTCAGCAACCCATGCTAGTCGTAAAGGATGACTAACGAGATCGGGTGTTCATGCTCGCTGACTTGGTTGACACATGTCTTCGTATCCCAATTGCGTAGATCGATGCTCATGTTGTTGATCACTGGATTGTCTGGTCCAGCGTCTGATTAACAGACCGCCGAGTTAAACAACAAACAAACAAACATACATTCTGTTTATTTATACAGCAATTACTCCCGTGAAACAGCTGGAAAAGGCTTCCTAAGATTCTTCAACTTGTGCCCAACCTTTTCCTTTCATGAATAAAATATATATAAAATCAAATCAAACACGGATATATATGTACATGGTACAAGTCCAATAATGGAGCATAACCCATCCGATCATGCTGTACAAGGTTGTACACAATGCGAGAAATCTATTTACTCATTAACACTGGTTCCGTAACGTATACAGGGACGGTGGGGTAGGCCAGTGGTTAAAGCGTCCGCTCATCACTCTAAAGAACGGGTTCGATTCCTCAATGGTACAATGTGTGAAGCCAATATCTTGTGTGCCCGCCGTGATATTGCTGAAATAATGCTAAAAGCGGCGTAAAACTATACTCACTCTACGTACATTACATAATGATGACGAATATTTTCTTTTCTCGTAACTGGCGTTCCCCGAGCAGATTGGTTTGCCATTAAGCCCTTGATTGTAAGAAGTGACTATGTTTTGCTGGCTGAGGCTGTGTGTGGCCTGGTGGATTATGTGCCATCGTATCTCGACAATTTGCATCATGGTTCTTTGTCGTAGTATTTGTCATATAAAGGCTTTTGTTATCGATTAATTTGGTATCACGTTGGGATAAATATGTTTTGTTTGTATGTTGTTTAACGCCGCACCCAGCAGTGTCCCTGCTATGTGACGGCAGCGTGTAATAACCGCATATCGCAATAGAGAAGATGTGTACTTTAGTCTAGAGTATCTTATCTTTATAGGCAGACTTGAATGGCAATCACAAAACGCTGACATGGAATATGTACATGATTTGCTTGACGGCACCTCTTGAAATGTCAATTTGTCGCGGTACAAATACATCGGTACCTGTAGATGAACAAACAATGCCAATTTATACTTGTACCGTTCTTGTACAATTCCTGCTCCACAACGTACAAGAATCTGTATTGAAACGGCGCACTCATGAAACAAGAGGAGTTATTATCCATATCTGATTTTGATGGTAATGAAATTGGCACCCGATGCCATCTTTCTGTTTGAACACCAATATATTGTGTGTAACGTCAGAATACTGTCGAAGAATACTTTTCACATTATTCTGTTTTAAACTATGTATTACACCAATATTCTAAAATCTTCTTTCTGTCACTACCATAACATCATACCTACGTGAGCAGAGGCGTGACCCACACTGGGTTGTTTTCAAGATTCAGTTATTTAGTTGGAGTATTCCTGTCAGATTAGTAAACCTATACTACTCATACTTTGCTAAGGATCACAAAATTCCCAACTTTACTTAAACATAGATTCTTAATTTGAAACTGTATCCATTTAAAACTGGACAAATGATAATATAGTAACCCTTCTTTAGGCAGACAGCCATTTTAATCTAATCTTATGCACTTGATACATGAGTAACCATAAAATGGTTTTCATGGCACCAATCAACCATTTTGCAAATCATGGAACGAGTCATTGACAAGTACACAACACCTGTCAATAGCTATGGGATCCACAAGATGCAGTGACATACTGAAACCTGGATCATGCTTACAATAAGCTTAGATATTTAAACCAATTTAGACCTACATCATAGTTTTCTGTTGAATCAATGATTTGATCCTTAGAAAACTGTGAATAGTATATAAACAGGTTGAGTGATTGACACTCGCCACTTTTGGAATGTGAACCCCTATCGACATCATCTTGAAACATGGTGATGAAATTTGCTGCAAGATATTTGGAACTATATTATCCAACTGGGCGGTTCACTCATTCCCCCATGCGCTGCATTCATACGCTGTTTCTAAAGCTGCTTTACTGTGGTGAATGACGTCTTTAAACAGCCATCATTTGAAGAAAGATAAAGAGGTTATTACAGCCGGGTGTTTCAGCGACGTTGCATAGTAGTGGTGTTCCGATTAATTGAAATAATCGAAGATTAATCGCAGTGACCAAACGACCAAGCAATCGATCACAATTTCTCATAATCGAACATAAACGATTTTGGAACTACTGTTTTAGTCTTTGAAATACTTGACAATGGAACATATCTTAGAAATTGTTAGGGCCTGAAAAACGTGTTTAATTCTTAGAAGACTCACTTCACTAACTGAAAAGTCATGACTGAATATTTCTCTAACACTCCAGGAAGTTTATGTTCATGATATATTAGTCATCACTTTAATGTAGCACGTTGCAACATGTTATACATTTCTGCACTAACATCCTGGATAGGAAAATCTGAAAAATGACGCTAACCAATTATTTTTCGATGATTGTTCGTTGGTAATGAAGCAATAATCAATTGTGAGATTTCAACCAATTCCCAACACTATTGCATAGGATGACAATTTGGGCTTTTCAACCAATACGCGTTTTCTACAGCAACTTCATTGAGTGAAACCGCGTAAAGAAAGTCAATGATTTCACGAATGACATTACACGATAAAGAGGTAATTAAACGCGTGTATTCCTCTCCCTAAAGGCCGTAATATTATTATTTTTATTCCTGGATAGAAAATTTACGCTATTCACGAGGTAATAATCTCAATCTATGGATCGACTGCGTGACCCAGATTCGATATTCCAGTAGGCCGACGTGACTGAGCTGGAATATTAATGTGAAATTCAATCATCATTAATTAAATTATTTCTGATTAAATGATTCCAACGTTGAAACTTAAATCGTTTGATTATCCAAAGCAGGACACTACACACGTGAAGTTAAAGAGATGCTTCAACAAAATATGTCATCGTAATTGGATTAATGGACATGTGCGAACTCAAGTGAAAATGAAAGTATGAAAATGAAAATTGGCTGTAAATAATCGAATCTGGGTCAGACAGTCCAGTGATCAACACATGGGCATCGATCTGCGCAACTGGGAACCGATGACATATGTCAACCAAGTCAGCGAGCATGACCACCCGACCACCCGATCCCGTTAGTCGCCATTTACAAGCATGGGTTGCTGAAGACCAACCCGTACCTTCAAATGAATGCCTCTTACGACAAGCATGGGTGTAATGGAAGACATGAGAAAGTCATCGAAATATTACCTGGCTGACGTCTGTACCCTAAACACTGTAAATATAAGGACTGTGTCAGCCATAACAAGTACATCCTCGTCGGATTATGATTTCTTGTTCGTCTTCAGCAACTATCATACGTGTGTACTGTCTTCTGACCAGTGTGGGGGCGGTGGGGTAGTCTAGTGGTTAAAGCGTCCGCTCTTCACGCCGAAGACCCGGGCCCGAATCCCCACATGGGTACAACGTGTGAAGCCCATTTCTGGTGTCCCCCGCCGTGATGTTGCTGGAATATTTCTAAAAGCGTAAAGCCAAACTCAGTCAGTCAGTCAGTCTGACCAGTGTAGATCTGGGTTAGAATTGAGCCAAATTGTTCCTTGCGCCCACAGAAAGCGAAGTTTCATTTATTGAACACAAGAGAATCATAAAACACAATCATTTTAGGGGAAGGCGATAAAGAACACTGTATAATATATATACTTTAGTAAATCGAAACAAAATCCTGGTTAACGCTGTTGATACACCTTTTTTCCAACCTGGCCGAACTATTTGGTATTTGTGACCTGTAAAGACCCGGGTTAGAATATGTCTTCAACAACCCATGCTTGTCGTAAGAGACTTGTGAGGTGAGGTGAGGTGCAATTGGGTTTTACGTCGTGCTTGAGAATATTTCGCTCATATGACGACGTGCATGCGTGTGTATGTGTATGTGCGGCTGCTTGTACTAGTCCAGACGTCAGCTGGTTTTATAGTGCTAGCCCATTGAGATACCATGCCGCAGTGAAGCAGGAATACCCCACTCAGACATATTATACTGACTCCGAGCCGACCAGTCCTTGTTGTACCCATTAATGCCGAGCGCCAGGCAGGGATCAACAAGTACCATATTTTAACGTCTTTTGGTATGACGCGGTCGGGGATCGAACCCGCGACCTTCCGATCTCCGGGCGGACGCTCTAACCACTACACCACGGAGGCGGTCGTAAGAGACTTGTAGCGGCGTTTAACAACAAACAAATAAGTCATTATAAATGAAAATCTTTCACAGGTTTAGGTTTGGAAACTCAAATTACAAATCGAATAAATTTCATATAGTTGTTTTTTCTATCAAAATTGTTTTCAGAGACCAGGCTGTAGTCTAGTTGCAGGATATGGAAGGTATTTGTATACTCTTGGAAACCAATTACAAGAGAAACAAAAAAAACGTAATATCGTAAAAACGTAATCTCCCTAGTTCGTATCACAAGATGTAATATCAGAAGTAGTCTCTCGTACAGACCCTGAAGCAAATATATCCAAGAAAGCCCACACAAGTCTAGAAAATGTGGCAAGTCTAGATTTCCTCAGCTTCAGGATGAAGAAAGTCTCAGGGCTCCTTTTTCATTATATATATATTTTTTTTACTATGAACTTTTTTCAGTAAAATATGTTCATTTCAGAGACTAGTTGTTAGTCTATATCAGAAGGAACTACCAATGTCTCCAACAGTCACGTATTCACACATTCTCCATCGAATCTAACTACCGGACATCTTTCTACCGGAGCAGCACAACACCACGTACTCAGGTAAACATGCTACATTCTTCATCGTTTTCTGAATTAATTGCCTCCATGTGAAGACTGATATGTTGTGATTTAAATGCAACACCTGGTTATAGAACAACTCGCACACGTCCATCAAATCGTGTTTTGTGACACTGGCAGGCTACGTGTTCTTCAACAGTTTGTGCCATACCATTATCTACTAGTATATAAGTATGAGGCGTAATGAAGTGAGTGAGTGAGTTTAGTTTTACGCCGCACTCAGCAATATTCAAGCTATATGGCGGCGGTCTGTAAATAATCGAGTCTGGACCAGACAATCCAGTGATCAACACATGAGCATCGATCTGCGCAACTAGGAACTGATGACGTGTCAACCAAGTCAGCGAGCCTGACCACCCGATCCCGTTAGTCGCCTTTTACAAGCATGGGTTGCTGAAGACCAACCCGTATCTTCAAATATATGCCTCTTACGACAAGCATGGGTGTAAATGTGTGGAGGTGTGGTGTATCTGAGTGTGACGCCACTGTAGTTTAAACATATTTTATTCACAAAGTTAAAAGGATCGTACAACTTATAAAACCCTCTCCAAAGATATTTACAATAACCAATTACATCACAAGCAATTATTAAAAACAGTGACAGGAGGAAGATTGGTCATATTTAATTGTGACGCCACTGTAGTCCAAACATATTTTATTCACAAAGTGAAACATGCAGGATAGAATATATGTTAAGGATGAAAAAATGGAAAATTTTTTTTCGAAAAATCAAATTTTAAACTCGCTCGCCCATGGGTGAGAATGTTCAGTTTCGCTCAGAATTCATGTTTTGTATGACACCAAAAAATTCAACATTTTGACTTGATTCGGCTAATTTAGAGCGATAATAAAAAATCTCGCCCATGGGTGAAAAACATTTGCATTTTTGCACTGCATGAAAAGAAAAACACTTGAGTCAGGCCAAAACGTCCAAATTCTCCAGAGTCAGTCTACAATATGATGCAGAGTTTAAGTATTGAATAAACTGAAATGTATTAATTTCTGAGACATACGCTCAATTCTGCACAGACCAACATTCATCCTATGAAGTAAGTTACATCTCCACGAATTCATCCTTCTTTGAAGGGGAGGTAGGGTAGCATAGTGATTAAAGCGTTCGCTCGTCACGCCGAAAACACAGGTTCGATTCCCCACATGGGTACATTGTGTGAAGCCCATTTCTGGTGTTTCCCACAGGGATATTGCTAAAAGCGGAGTAAAACTAAACTCACTCACGCCTCCTTTGAAAATAGTAATTGTAATAGTCCTTATCCTCATATCCAGGGCATTGCCTTCCTAACCTTTATGTTAAATGCAGATATAGATATTGGTATGTGAGTATTATTTGTGTTACAGTAAAACTATAGGCTAAAATAGTATATACGTGTACATTTAAAAACTTAGATTTAATGAAAGGCTTACGCGGCATGGATATAAACAGTTGCTGAAGCACCGCTTACATAAGTCCAGGTACACGCCTATCAAACCGGTTCTTGTCAATATGTCAATATGTCCATCATCAAACAGAGGTTTGCTTTGTTTTGCCCGGTTCTGTTATGCAAGTCTGTTTCTAGGTCCACCTGTGTAGGTGTGTCCAAGGTAGCGTTATGCAGTACACTGTATGCAGGTACTGTTAGGTAACACCCTGTATCTGGGTAGTCTTACGTAAAACACGATGTCAAGGTTGTGATATATAATACAGGGTATCTAGGTACTGTTATGTAAGACATATGTTTGTTCATGTTGAGTTTGTTTTGGGGTGTTGTTTTCTTGTTCTTGTATATATTTAGTATATTTTATTTACTTAGTTTTGTTGTCCTTAAATATTCTTTTATTTTATTTTATTCTTATTAATTTTATACTTATTCATTCATTCATTCAGTTAGTTAGTTGGGGCGGTGGGTTAGCCTAGTGGTTAAAACGGTCGCTCGTCACGCCGAAGACCTGGGTTTGATTCCTCACATGGGTACAATGTGTGATGCCCATTTCAGTGTCCCCGGTGATATTGCTGGAATATTGCTAAAAGCGGCGTAAATCAAACTCAATGACTTGTTAGTTAGTTATTTAGTTAATTAGTTAGTTAGTTATTTAGTTAGTTAGTGGGGTGGCGGAGGTCCTAGGAATCAGGATATGGTCGAATGTTTCAGAACCTTGAACATAATGTGTAAGGTAAAACATATGCCCGTTTTGACAAAACACAGCGCAAGTGAATATAATTATTGCCACATGGTTGTAAAGACAAGGGCTATTGTATTGAATGAGTCAGCATATGACCTCATATTCAGCTAGCATCAGAATGTTGTTGTACCAACTAGATCGTCCACTTACATCCTTGCCGTGTTACTCCAAGACCCATATCTCACTGCAGTGCAGTCGGGGAGTATGGGGGATTGGGGATTGTGGGGATTCAAGCAAAACATAAGCTGGAAGGTATACCTTTGGAGCATAACTTTAGAATAATCATTTTTGAATGTGGCGTTGCTTCAGCAGCTAATAGCAGATGTTAGAGATATTCATATTGCTCCGCCAGATATTCATTTCCTCATCTATACATTTTTCAAGCTTAAATGCTTCCTGTGAGTCGCCATAAAATCTATGAAAATAATGTTTCCTGGATAGGATTATGTGTGAGTGCGCACGTGTGCGTGAGCGCGTGTGTGCGTGTAAGAACAGAATTGAACAGAACAGAATTGTTTATTCTCGAAAATCATACAGAATGATATAGAGAACAGTAGCTGTAAGGAGGTGCGAGCACTGGTGATGGTGCGTACTTTGCGATTGTCCATATAACATTGTGTGATTTCAATCAATCGAGGTTTTATTGCATATTCAATCTGTGGGTCTAAGTCAGGGACAGTCAACGCACACCTGTTACCAGGACTGAATGGTATTACTGGTTAATAGGAACCAACAAGTATGTAACACAGTGGCGACCTTGCAGCCATTTCCAAGCATACTTGCTACCATCAATTTTGGTGAGTGGTGAGTGAGTTTACGTTGACGCAGCTTTTTAGCAACATCCCAGCAATATCACAGCAGGGGACACCAGAAACGGGTTTTTACACATGTAGGGAATCGAACCGGGGTCTACGTGTGACGACGAACGCTTTAACCACTAGGCTTCGCCGCTGTTGGAGACGAAAATGAACTGTGTCTGTTTCTGACAACATTGGGGCTTTGGTGTAGCCTAGTGGTTAAAGCGTTGGCTCGTCACGCCGAAGACCCGGGTTCGAATCCCCACATAGGTACAATGTGTGAAGCCCATTTCTGGTGTTCCCCGCCGTGATGTTGCTGGAATATTGTTAAAAGCGGCGTAAAACCAAACTCAGTCAGTCAGTCAAACAACATTGTCCAGCTGAGGTCATCTTTATGTGAAGTCTCCATTGTTCTCCACGCTATGATGTCCATGACGCTCTCATTTCACAAAGTATGTTCGTAATCTGATACCTCACTCAACTGTCCTGTAACGAGTGCCTGTCGAAGCCCAAGTTCAGGTCAATTTTCTCCATACCGGGGATTTGTCAAAAGAATACAATGTGACATATTGGCTGGGCACATGAAACATTTGTCTGATTTATATTTCCTCCTTGTTTCAAGGTCGACATCATAAAACGTGCAGACCCGGTTCGATCCCCGCATGGGTACAACGTGGGAAGCCTATGTCTGGTGTCCCCGCCGTGATATTGTTGGAATATTGCAAATATGATTTATCGCTCCCATCGCTCTGGAAACGATATGGCGTTGTTCAGCGCACTTCTTTCTTATCAACAAAGAGATCTTTTATTCTTGCAGCACTTCGAGGCAATGCTTGAAAAATGTTAACACCTCGTAAGCATTGTTGTTTTTAACACCGCTCTGAAGTGCACACTTAAGGGCGAAGTAAAACACATGCATCATATCATACAGAAGGACTGTGTTCCACAGTCGACCGCGCCTTTTCAGCTTTCATACGGGTCAAGACTTTGTAATTACTGTCTCGTGTCATCTCCAATGTCTCTTTTGTGAAATTAATAGCAAATATCAGATAGGGTGTATAATGCAGTTTACACAGAGAGAGAGAGAGAGAGAGAGAGAGAGAGAGAGAGAGAGAGAGAGAGAGAGAGAGAGAGAGAGAGGAGAGAGAGAGGAGGAGAGAGAGAGGAGGAGAGGAGAGAGAGAGAGGATAGAGGGGGTGGGATGGAGAGGGGGATAGAGAGGAGAGGATCGAGGGATAGAGAGAGGCTCGGGAGAGTGGAGAGAGAGAAGGGGAGAAAGAGGGAGGGAGGAGAGAATGCGAGAGAGGAAGGAGGGAGAGGAGGACAAGATAATATTGAAACTCCATACACGGCGTTAACTACAATATCCGACTACAATACAAGACGTGGAGAGAGAGAGAGGACAAGATCATATTGAAACTCCATACACGGCATTAACTACAATATCCGACTACAATACAAGACGTGGAGAGAGAGGACAAGATCATATTGAAACTCCATACACGGCGTTAACTACAATATCCGACTACAATATAAGACGTGGACTGTATGTCAGACAACACGTTGTATGTAAATGAATTACTTATAATAGTCTTATATGTTCCTGTAAAGTAGCCTTGAAGCATGGATACAGCGAAAAGTGACGTTCTAGAATAACCTGTTTATATATTAAAAGAGCAAAGATAAATACAACTTTCTGTCGTCCTCTGCCAACATTAAACATTAAGTCTCTGAAATCATTTTGAAGTGATGAACATTTGAAGAGATGTTCGTCCTATAATATTTATAAAAAGAAGAACCCCAAATCGTACCATCTTCGCCTGAAACTAAGAAATCTAGACTTGCTGAAGTAACAGGACCACGCATAAAAGCTTGGAATGTGTACGTTTCTGGATCTGCGTAAGAGGCTGTGATAGGTTATACGTTCATCCAGATGTGATATTCCTTTGTGAGGCGCAATATCCCAGCTGGTCTAAATCAGTGTAAGGCAAGACTAAACTCCCCACACCCCGTCCCCGCCCTAGTCTGAGTAACGTTGCTAAAGGTGATGCTGTGTATAACGTAGTGTTTTTCCCGTATCCGTTACACGATGTGTCAGACCCTGACTCCCCATCTGTGTTCCCCTGGCTGTATCTATGTGTGGGGATCATCATCATCATATGCTGGGAGGAAGAGGGATATCATTATTTGGGAATTGCAGGAGGGTAATCTAAACGTGTTTACACTGCAGCTAGGTAAATATATACATGTCATTATACAGGGTTTTTTTCGTTACTTTTATCACGTGCTCTGAGCGTTATTTGTATGTGAATATGATACGAGTGTTAAATTTGTTATTATTTACGTCAAATTTGCGCAGTGAAACAGAGAGCCTTCGTGGTCTAGTGGGAGTCTGGAGCGTCTACTCAGAGAACAGAAGGTCGTTGTTTGGATTCCTAGTCGCCTTATAACAATTGTGTCGATATGTCATAAAATTATACAATTAGCACTTGCGGGCACGGAATCAGTATTCTGTTTGTATGGTAGCTTTGCTCTAAGACTGGACTGTTTTCTGAGGGGAAGTGGATATATAGTATTTTATCCAGGGAAGTATAGATAAGCGGACTAAGCACGCCAGTCTGTTAGAGGGACAATGTGTTCTTTGTAATACTATTTTTAATTACCTTAAGGACATGTGCAAGTGTGTCTGCGTGGGGTGAGTGAGTGGATGTAGTTACGCCGCTTTTAGCAATATTCCAGCAACATCACGACAGGGGACACAAGAAATGGGCTTCACACATTGTACCTATGTGGGGAATCGAACCCGGGCCTTCGGCGTGATGAGCAAACGCTTTAACCATGGCTACCCCACCGTACAATCTGCATGGGGTATACATGCTGAACTTGGGTACGGTATCTTAGTGTACTAGCATGTACAACTAGTACTTAGTCTGAACCAGATTTCTACAAGCAGGCAGGCACACACGTGCGTGCGTACACGCACACGCACAATAACAACCACACACAATCACAAACGCACAATCTTACATACATGTGCATAGTATTGATGTGTGCCTGCTATATGGCTGCGGTCTGTAAATAGTCGAGTCTGGACCAGACAACCCAGTTATCAACAGCATGAGCATCGATCTACGTAATTGGGATACGATGACATGTGTCAACCAAATCAGCGAACCTGATCCCGTTAGTCGCCTTTGTGATACAAGCAGCTGGGTGCTGTTGTTACACTGCCTACTCTACGAATGTGTCTAGTGCATAACTCATCCTATATCGAGAATAATACCCTGGATAAACGAAGATGGAATTAATTGATTGGCAGGGTATATTTTAAAAGCAACAAAAACGATTGAGGAGTCGTTGAATTAAAGGATGCTTAACTACCCACCGAACCTACTTCTAAAGCTGTTACGTGAAGTTAAACAAGGGGCGTGTATGTTAACTGTATCCTATACCATATCCTCTGACCGGTACATGGCGAACGCTATAAACCAAATCTCGCCGATATCGTGACCTTATCGAGATTTGCTCGGATATGACGTCTGACTGCCTTCTGACACGCTCACTGTTATTAACTGAGAGGTCAGGCACTGTGGAACAGGCCAACGATACCATGGATACATTAGACTTCTGCAAGTCTGCAATGAAGAACCATCTCTCCCGTGTATTTTGATACATAGCTGATTCTAATGATCACTGACAAATATCTTTGGGTAATTCCAGGCCTTTTCAAAAAGGCTTGTATTAGTATGTGGTGTTACCCAGACATATTATGTATCCCCGTCTTACTTGTTAGCGACCCGTGAAGATCCGGGTTACACTTGATCTTCAGTATACCCATGCTAACGCACCTAACGGGATCCCAATTGCGTAGATCGATGCTCATTCTGTTGATCACTGGATTGTCTGGTCCAGACTCGATTATTTACAGACCGCCGCCATATTGCTGGAATATTGCTGAGTGCGGCGTAAAACTACACTCACTCACTCACAATTATGTATCAATTAAAACGGTTAGTAAAATATTGTTACTGTTTTATAACGGAAATAATATATATCTTTTATCTGATATCACCGAAGAGGAATAGCGTGTATTTATGGAATCAGACTATACCTCTCGTGTGTAATATAATAACGTATGAAAGGAGCTCCCCTTTTTTGCGACATCCTGGTGTTAGCTAGTGTTGGGAATTGGTTAAAATCTCATAATTTATGATTGGTTCAATACTACCGATCATAATCATCGAAAATAATTGGTTAGCGTCATTTATGAAATTTGTTAATGCACATAAAAATAAGGGGAAAAATGTAGTTCTTCTGGGGTTTTGGCAAAAATTCACATCTTTAAAGGATGAATAGTATGTTAGGAACATAAATTGTTTGGAAACTTTAAGATAAAATTCAATCATGACTTGAAACGAGCTTGTAGTGCTTATGAAATGTAACAGACAAAACCAACCATGTGAAAAATATTGTTAATGAAAACAAGTGTTCCAGAATTGTTTGTGTTATTATGAGAAAACATGATCGATTTGCTTGGTCGTTTAGTCACTACGACCACTCGATTATTTCAATAAATGGGACCACCACAAGTGTTAGCAAATGTTAAGTAGGGATTAAAGTACACATGCTTATGATGTGAAAGCAATCGTACAATGGAGCTATATTAAAAAGGCTTTTCATGAATAAAGGGAGTGTGGGGGTAGCCTAGTGGTTAAAGCGTTCGCCATTCACTCCGAAGACTCGGGTTCGATTTCCCACATGAGTGCAATGTGTGAAACTCATGTTTGGGGTCCCCGCCATGATATTGCTGGAATATTGCTAAAAGCGGGGTAAAACCATACTTACTCACTCACTCTTACGAACATGGGTAGGTTGTTTGTGGATTGTCCCTTTCATTTTAATAAGTTAGGACATTTCCTCTTTGATGACAACCTGGACAATATTCCATGCAACACAAACAGAGTAATCTGGGGAGTCAAATCCACGATCGTAGGTAGCTGTTCTACATAGTTATGATGCTTGGATTGATCCTTGGATTCGAAACCGTACCTCGTGGATTTTGTTCTTAAGGGAGGTAATTCAGCTTATTGGGAGTAAAGCATCTCCATCATGCACCACCTTAAGAACAGAGAAGGCTTCGAGTTGAGGTGTTTATTCGGCGAAGGCAGAGTCAGGTGTAATATGCTACGTGACAACACACGTATAAGGTGGCAGCATACAATAATCGTTTTAGCATGTGATAATTACAATACAATATGATGTACAATAGGGCTGTACACGTGTAAGGTGGCAGCATACAATAGTCGTTTTAGCATGTGATAATAACAATACAATATGATGTACCAATAGGACTGTACAATACGGCAGAATCACATATTCATAAATAACAGTCAAAAATAAGGTGCATTAAGAATATGTATACAGAGACAGAATGATATATTGTTCACTGAGAATAAGCCAACTCATTTTCATTGGCACGTGTCTGCCGGCAAACCGACGTTACGAGTATGCGTCTCTGAATGTAGTAACATGGTAGTTTTGACATTGGTACGCATACTCATATTTGGATATTGCCGTGCAGACAGCGCCTTTAGATAACATATATACAACGCAAGAGGGAATATTGTAAGTTATCATTGTAAAGAGCAATAAGTTAAACAATTGTCAAATAATGTCTTACCTTAAGAACAGAGAAGGCTTCGAGTTGAGGTGTTTATTCGGCGAAGGCAGAGTGAGGTAGCCTTCGACCCATGAAGGTGTCTTTATGAGTACTGGTTCTGATATATGGCGTCTCCTAGCGACCGGCATCTGTTGACGACGTTTAGGGTGTGGGTGTGCAAGTGAGTGAGTAAGTTTAATTGTACGCCGTATTCAGCAATATTCCAGCTATATGGCGGCTGTCTGTAAATAATCGAGTTGGACCAGACAATCCAGTGATCAACACCATGAACATCGATTGGTCCTGCCCCACAACGAAGCACATGTGATACATGTGGTCTCAACTTAGGGCAAGCGAGTTGTTCACAATTGCCACTGTTCACCGGCCAGGGAAATGGGTACCCGGTGAAATAAATCGTGAGACTATTAACCTTGTAGCGCCTAACAGGCAGCTTGTTATCCGGGGTAATAATGATCGATTGTGCGCTTTGAGCAGGATATCTAGCCTGGAAAAGGCGCGTTATAAATATTCTCATTATTATTATTATTATACGATGATCAACCAAGTGTCAACCAAGTCCAGCAATCCTGACCACCCGATACCATTAGTCGCCGTTTACGACAAGTATGGGCTACTGAGTACCACTTCTAACCTTGTCTGTGAACGTGCAAGGGTGAAGAAGGATGTTGGTTTGGGTGGGTGGTCGTCTTTGGCGCTGAAATGATGATCGAAGGTTCGAATCCCAGTTGATTATATTTCCAGGTCTGTCTGCACCATACCTTTCATGAAATATGTTAGTGTTAGCATCACATCGGGATTTCATCCTTCAGACAGACCAGCATGTAATTATAAAACTTAAATACTGTTCAATGCTGAACAAAAATAGCGCTCACTCCAATTTCACTTCAAACCCACTGACAACTTTTATAGCCTGTTTCTTCAAAAACAAACAAGGGGGCGTTGGGGTAGCCTAGTGGTTAAAGCGTTGGCTCGTTACGCCGAAGGCCCGGGTTCGAATCCCCGCATGGGTACAATGTGTGAAGCCCATTTCTGGTGTTCCCCGCCGTGATGAGCAATAATGCAACTGGAACGAAGTACAACAA
>NW_025766161.1:0-62366 GCF_003918875.1 Haliotis rubra | reverse complement strand
CAAAATCCTCCTCACCACACCGATCATTCTCTCCCCACACTCCACCCATGTGAGAAGAGTGTGGGGGCGTTGAAGATCCACTGACATCCTGACTTGTACAAGTATCGCTGGACTGGACCTTCTTCAACCTTGATAGTATCAATCTTGAGATCATCTGTGGCTCCGACAAAAATTAGTGCCTCTATCAGAGCGGAATAATGTCACTTTACCTCTGATGGATTGGAACCTTTTGAGAGCGTTGATAAAGGATGAGCTGCTTAGATCCTCTATTACTTCAATGTGTATTGCCCTGATGGTTAAGCAAGTAAACAGAACTGCCCAACGCTTACTATTGGCGCTGCCTCCTCTGGTTCTTCTTGTCACAACTTGCCATGGACCGAAAGTGTCAACACCTACTGATGAAAATGGAACTCCTGGTGTGAGCCGATCTGATGGCAGGTCTGCCATTTTCTGATGTTCCAGAGGTCTACGCAGCTTTCGACACAGAACACACTTGTGTAAAAGAGACGAAATCAGTCTTTTAGCTCCAACAATCCAGAATCCACCATTTCTGATTACGCCTCTCTGTGAGATGCCTTCCTTGATGTTGGACATGTTCATGAAAGTGTTTAGCAAGCAACTGTGCTATATGACTGCCACCAGGTATGATGATAGATGCTTTTTCCTCCGATGAGAGATTAGACCTAGAGAGTCGTCCACCTACTCTGAGTAGGCTATGTTGATCAAGGAATGGACATAACTCGCGCGATGGGGCTTTCTGTCTTTGAACAGGTTTACCATTGTCAAGACAAGAGATTTCAGCACCATACACTTCGTTTGAAGTTCTAGGAGAATAAATCTCTGTGAAGATAGAAAGTTCTGAACAGAGTCTTGCTGCCGAGAGACGACCTTCCTTTTTTCCTTTGAACGAGATCCTTAAGCCGTGCGATGGCATTTACAAGTCTGGTCCATGAAGAGAATTTCTCGAAATTCTTAACACCAAGAGATCTGTTGACTTCTGTCTTGGCTGTAACTACTTTAGGCTTCACTTCTTTGTCCGATTGAGGATTCACAAGTGGATACACAACTTCTTTTGATTCAGGATTGTCCCTGTGTGACTGTTGCGGTCCAGACAACCACTTGTTGGCTGTAAAGTTCATATCTTGTACACATCGGCGTAGCAGCATCTGCAGGGTTTGATGAAGTGTGTGAACGTACTCCACTGGCTTGGAGTAGATACTTGTCTGATCTTGTGAACACGGTTGCTCACGTAAATGAAGAAGCGCCTTGTATCATTGCCAATATACCCTAGCACTACCTTGCTGTCTGTGTAGAATTTCATATTCTTGAGTGATATGTTCAGGTGTTCACTGATGAACTCTGCAATTTCAGCGACAACACGGCAGCACACAACTCTAATCTGGGAATGGTGTTGCAGTGCAGGGGCTACTTTAGCCTTACCCAGCACAAAGCCTACATGAGTTTGTCCATCCTTCACAGCCATTAGATAGGCAACTGAAGCAATTGCCTTTTCAGAGGCATCACAATAAATGTGAACTTGTCTTGAATCTGACTCAGATGGTGATATGGGTACAAAGGCACGTGAAACACTCAACTCTTCTACAGCCTTAAGAGACTGTCTCACAGGTTCCACTCACACTGACGATCAGGAGGAAGTATTTCGTCCCAGTCTGTGCCTTTACGTGCAAGTTCGAAGAAGAATTTTGCCCTTAACTGTGAAATGGCTTAGGAAGCCGAGAGGGTCAAATAGGCTGTTTATAACCGACAGAAGACCTCTTCTGGTGTATGGTTTGTCTAGTTGATCTTCTTGAATGAGAAACCTAAAGACATCTCTGTTTAAATCCCATGCTAATCCAAGACTGTGACATAAAGGAAGGAGTTCCTTGCTGAGATCCACAGTCTTTAGATGTTTGGCGAGATCTTCCTTGAGGAAAGCTTTCATGACCTCTGTTCTGTTGGAAGCAATTTTGTGGAGGCTAGTTGACCTTCAGACTGGAGGACATTTTGTGTTCTTTTCAATAGACTTACAGCCTTTCCACAGGTTTCTACAGAGGTGAGCGTCATCGACATAGAAATCCTTTCAACGAAGCTCCTGACATCTTCATCACACTGAACCACACAGTCACTGACAGTTTTATGGAGACCATATGTAGCGACTGCGGGTGATGTACTGTTGCCAAACACATGTACACACATTCGATACTCAATGATTTCGGCATCAGGGTTGTTGTCTTCATACCAGAAGAACCTCTCAAAAAGTTGGCGATGGTCCATATTCACGAAGAAACTGTAAAACATTTTCTGAATGTCTGCTGTAACTGCAACTTTATCTTTCCTGAATCGTAATAACACACCTAACAGACTGTTAGTAAAATCTGGTCCAGTCATCAGGACGTTGTTTAGTGACACTCCATCAAATGTAGCTGAGGAATCGAAGACCCCTCTGAGTTGGGTCGGTTTCTTTGGGTGGTACACCCGAAAAGTGGAAGATACCAACATTCTTCATCAGGTCGAAGGTCGCGGTGCCTTCTCTGCATGGCCTTTATCCAATATGTCACCCATGAATTCCACGAAATCTTTTAATTTCTGAGGATTTTTCTTCAGATTCTTATCCAAAAGAAATGCTCTCTTTTCGGCTTGAGACCTGTTGTTTGGCAATCTGGTTCTGCCAAGTTTGAACGGTAATGGAGCTGTCCAGTTTCCATTGTTACCCTTTTTCATTTCAGCATCCATCATTTCAAGGAACAGACGGTCTTCTATTGACTGTCCAATCTTATTGTCATCCTTGGTTCTTTCAAACACTGTGTCACCAATAGTGTCTTGAGTGAAGATATCATCTTCAATTACCTCTTTCTCTACTTTGAAGTTATTTGGACATGATTCCAAATATGACGGACGTCCATTGGTCAGTACCGATGTCTTATTCACAGTTACGGTCTGAGAGCGAATGTGTCTGTCCCAAACAGACATCGCCTATAACAACCCATCCCAAAGGAAGACGCTGAGCAAAAGGAGAGCCCCATGGTCCTGTGCACTGTTCGAGGACATGATGGGCTTCTGGAGGTCTCTTCCTATGAGGAGAAGAATGGGAACATCCTTGTTTACTGGAAGGAAGAAGCCTGTGAGATGTTCAAGATGAGAATGATGTGCGACGACATCTGGTGACGGTATCTCTTTTACGTCTGGAATATGCTTACATTCCAGAACAGGAGGAAGTTGAAAGCTTGTCATACAATCCATGGACTCCTATCACCAATCCTGAAGCTTGTCTTCCATAAGTTGTAGTGCTTCCATTGCACGAAGATAAAAGATATGCTAGAGTCTGAGATGTCACATCTAACTCTGTCCAATAACTCTGGCTTTGCTAGAGTTCTATTACTGGTCATCAATGATCACATAAGCATGGATGGGATTCATCTTATGCCCTTGAGGGTAGATTTTAGCCAATATTGTTTTGCGCCAAGATTTCCCCTGAAATCTGCCACCACAAACTTGTGAGCATTTGAGGCAACCTTCACCTGTGTCTCCCCGCTGCGTGAGAATCCGTACCTTGAGAGGTCTTTTTCACGCAGAGAGCAGGAAACATGCATCGAAGTGCAATGTTTATCACTGTTACATTCATCACACCTTATAAACTGGGTACAGTTGTTTGCTAAATGTTTGTCCGATTCACAACACCTGAAGCACAGGCGGTGCTTGCTAAGAAACTGTTTCTTCATCATCATACGGAAAAGCCCTGAAGGTGCGACACTTTCCCAGTGTGTGATGCGCCTTATGAATGGGACAATATGGTACATCCTTGGCTTGTGGCCGTGCTTGTTGGAGAGGGATTTCCATTTTGTTCAACATCTGTCTTTTTCACTGACACTGGAGTTCTGAACCTGAAATCTTTCTGGGGAAAACTTTATCCTGAAACTCAAACTTGAAACTTGGATCGTTCAAGGTGGAAGTTATGTCCTGAATAAATTTCACAAAATAGGTAAAAGGAGGAAACGTAACCTTGTTCTGTCTCTTGTGCTGTGAGGCCCTGTCAGTCCATTTGCCTTGAATGAAGAGTGGTAACTTCTGCAATATGGGGTTGATTCCCATTGATGAATCGAAATAAGCAAATACATTCTTGAAGTGTTCATCTTCTTTTAGGACTCTATTTCACATAAGATGTCACACAAATCATACAGTTTCTGATAGTCTTTGCTTGTGACCCTTTCAAACTTGAACAATTTCTTCTTGACCGTGGCTTCAACGGCTTCAGGACTGCCGTAGCGCTCATCCAGTCGTGCCCATAATCGCTGAGTCCTTTGACTTGATCATGAGGGTTGGACGATCGTGATACTACTTGCATACCTTCCAGATTCTACACCTAACCACCTAACGAGAAGTTCCATTTCTTCTGATGGAGACAAGTTCAGTTCACTTCCTATGTTCCTAAACCCTGTTTTCCACATTTGGTATTCAGCAGGATTGTCGCTGAATTTAGTTAATCTGAGATTGAGAAGATCCCTTTTTAAAAGGTAACTTGTGAGATCTGAAGCTTGTGTTGGCATCGGATGTTGTCGAACTGGGACGAATTCCGGAGCATTTACATTGAATGAGAGGTCACGGTCCAAGCTCCTAGATCTACCTGTTTCATGGTTCACATGTCCTGGAGGAATATGATTTCCACTGAATGACTGTTGGTTTTCATCTAGAATTGTATGGCTTGGCTCAGTAGGAATTATTTTCTCCTCCGTAACCGTGAGTGACGTTACGATCTTTGACAAACGTTTGCTCCCCAATCTCCTCTTGTACCACTGAAAGCTCTGCCTCTGCTACAGCAAGCTCTTTCTTGTGTGTAAGTAACTCTAAGTCTGCCACACATTCTGCTTGTTTCAATTTCAACTGAAATTCCCTTTCAGCAAACTGTAAACGAGTTCGAGCACCTTCTGCCTTAGCCTTACTCTTAGCGAGAAGAACACTTGAGCTGGTTGAACAACGACTTGAACTTCGTGAGTGTCTGCTCCTTCCAGAACAAACGGAAGCTTCTTCAGTTTTGGACGACACATGTACATCATCAATAACTTCAACATGTTCAGTTTTTATGAACTTGAAACTGTTCACGGTATCATTAACTCTATTAGCAAGATCATCGGAAATCATGATGTGAGATGAGAGTTCTAGTGAACTTTCGTGTGTTGCACATCTCTTGAGATAGTCTACAAATGTTCTAGAAACAGAAAGGTAAGTATCCAAGTCTCCTTCTATTTTGTCTTTCAGTTCCCATAATAATTCAAAGTCATTTTCTCGTTGAGCATTCTCAGCTTCAATGAAACGCTTTTCAATGTTTTCTTTATTGAGGAAAACTTCCTGTAGTAATTCGCAAACTTCAGCTTCATAATATTCTTGCCCCTTTTCAGTCATTTTTCTCTGACGTGGATTCTTTTGCATTTTCCTATTCAAGACCTTTTACTATGCTGTTCTCCAACTATAAAGAAGAGTCTTCAACAGCTAGTTTAACCTTGACTGCCTTTATTTGTACCAAAAGTACGATCATGAAGACTAAGCATGATGAGGTCAATCACGTGTGACGTGGTAAAAGCTGTAAAATAACAAAGGAATTATAAGTGTGATATTCCTGTACATTGGATGAGTGTAATCACACCTTTAGCTAAATTATACTAAATTGTGTAAACAACACCAATACCAGACATTGAGCCTAATTTACTGGTTCAATTAAAACATTTTTGCGATATCAAAATGCCATCACAGTTCTAAATTGTTTCATAAAATATATCATACGAATGTCAAGCCCACTTGTATAGAGCCTCACGAAAGTACACAGATGTACGTTTTTACTGCGTAGCATTACCCTACCTATGTAGAGCCTCACAAATTACGGAGATGCATGTTTCTTCAAAATGTATAAAATACAGAAGATACCATGGAATAATTATCACAAGAACACGAGGAATGAATCCTGTAACACTGTAAATCAACTTACGTCTTGGTGCGAGGCTTAATGCAAAGAAAACACTTCCAAACTTGAGAACGACACTTGTCGCTGATGAGCGCATGGTACAACATGGCTGGCAAAAGGGAGGTAATCAACCTCAAACTAAGGGAAGCAACTCTAGTGAAGCTTACATCAAACCTCAGATGTCAGTGCGTGACATCACACGCTCCTGATGATGAAGTTGTTCATACAGCTCATCATTGAACAGATTCATTCGGTAAAATGTGTTATACACAAGACAATAATCCTAACTAGCCGGATAACTGGATTGGGGACATTCATACCTACCTCCACCGTTTCCCATACACATGTACGGGAATTTCCACATGCTTCCCACTCCAATTGAGTAGCCAAGATTTGTCATCATGTAATCCACTTGGGAACCCCATTGCTCGTGCTCCATTTCTGTTGAAAATGAAAGCTAAGAGTAATAGTTATATCTATAGTCGCACAGATATGTGTGGTGTGATTGAGCATGTATGAACAGCGAATATTTATGGCTTAAAATGATTTGAAAATGCAGATGAGATACACACGTATTATGCAATCGATGAATAATGTCACTGATGGGGACCAATTTGTAATTTCTAAAGCTTTTAGCGTGAAAGCCTTTCATCCACGACGTCAAGCATTTTGGTCCCAGCTTGTAAATTGTTCTGTGTTCATTTCAATATTGTCCATTGAATGCTTTAGCACAGCCGGCAATACAGCAGTATGGTTTTTAAGCGTGTTACTTTCACCACAATGTAGATGCATCGACGTTGCAGATGACTGTCGAACAGATCATACCTTTCAGCCATTATCATAAAAGAAGTTTCTTAACAAACATGTCGATTCGAATGCTGGCTGGCATCAAACTGTGTACCACAACTGATGTGACACTCCGTACATCTCATATACAGATGTAAATTGCTTCAAATAATGTTTGAAGGGTTCGAGACCTAATACTAGGATGACCTGATTTGATTTTCGCAAGCTAACTATCAACATGATGAAAACGATATAGCCAAGGACTTAGGTGAAGTGAGCTGAAATTGGGTTTAACGTCGCGCTGGAGAATATTTTGCTGATATAACGACGTGTATGCGTGTGTATGTGTATGTGGGGCTGCTTGTACGAGCCCAGACTTAAGCTGGTGTTATAGTGCTAGCTCACTGAGGTACCATGCCGCAGTGAAGCATGAATACCCCACTCAGACACATTATACTGACTCCAAGCCGACCAGTCCTTCTTGTACCCATTAATGCCGAACGCCAGGCAGGGACCAACCAGTACCATATTTTAACGTCTTTTGGTATGACGAGGCCGGGAATCGAACCCGCGACCTTCCGCTCTCCGCCAAGGACTTAGAATTATGTTCAAGTCACGTATGACAACTAACTAACACTAGGATGACCTGATTTGATTTTCGAAAGCTAACTATCAACATGATGAAAAGGATATAGCCAAGGACTTAGAATTATGTTCAAGTCACGTATGACAACTAACACACGTTGAGAATGCATTCGATTCATATGCAGTAGTTCTTGTGAGGCACAGGGCATTGACGGCTGCCCGTCTCGACCAGCAATATGGTGCTATCCCGATAACAGCATTCTATTATCATCATTATAAATGGTCCAGGATATAATTGACTATCTTTCTAAAACATTGTTAATTCAGGGTTTTGCGGCTTCCCTTCACAGAATACAGTATCATTTAATTAACATGCATATAAGAAGTTGGCATCACAGTGCAATGACCTCGTAAGGGCCATTTGTACAATCCTGTGAACAAATGGGTGGCGATGTTATATTTTGATATTATTTTGATATTTTTTTTCAAACCGATGCGAGGGAAGGAGGTTGCCAATCTTTGATATACGCAGACTGGTCATTTTCTCTTTCTTGCGCAATCCTATTTGCTGTACAGTTTGCCTGTGATCGAACCGAACGACAAAAGCGACAGTCGACCGTGACGAATTAGTTTTCACTCACAATTACCAGAGGCTACGTTTCACATTGTTTATCACATTTACATAACACATATGCAAATATATAATTATTATTTAGATATGTTAAAACTGCAAATATCCACTGTCTGCTTCGAAGTTGGACCTAGAAAGTAATCACGAACTCCTATTTTTTATAAATATATGTCTGTCTTGGTATCACTCGCAGTGAGTCTGAAATATTAAACACATCTATAAACAGAAACAAAAGGTTTAATATAAAATATCATGGGCTACATGGCCAAGAGAACATATATAAAATCACGTTTGTACAGAAGGCCAGATGGGACAAATGTTCTTATCTGAATATAATATTTATAATATGTTAATCGGGAAATTTGATTTTGAACTTTTTAACAATCTTCACAAGTTCTGTTTAAGTTTGTTAGCGAGGGATATATGTAATAGTACCTGGGTATTATGACGATATTTTTTACAATTACGTAAGCCAGTATTAACTTTGTCATTGTAATGAAACTGCTTATTTCATACTTTATGGCTCAGACATCGGCATTTGCAAAATATTCGTGATAAGGCATTTGTTTGGGCATAACACCATACTGTATTTCTCTGGCTCAAGTAGCCACTTTTATGTTGAATAATGCTTTAGAAACTGTGACCAACTACATTTAGCGTGCCAATTCTGAATCTCTTTGCATTAAGCACTGCATAACAATGGATATATTGCTGCAATCATGTGCGGCCCAAACATATGTAAATTAATTTTCACGAACATGCAATATGTTTCTTTTAAATATTTGCATGATAAGTGTAACACAATATGTATACATAATCCATATGACAGTATGGAAGCTGTTTTACAGTTAAATACAGTACATTTAGAGAAATATTTGGATAATCCCCCAGCCAAGCAAAAATAGGAAAATAAGCCTATCGAGCTTGTAGTGCTAATGTCTCCTATGCTTTAAATCTAAGTAATCTACATGTGAAGACAGTTCCTATAACACTGACTTTTCCAGGTTAACTGCTAAGCCCTATTCATAATAATAGCATTTCCATGTGTCAAGTTTTTGTATGCCTACCACAGTCTTCACATCTTCTACAAGTAAGAGCAGCACGATGCCTTTTACTCCATCCTTGACAAAAACGCCTCTCAGTCCACTTTTCTTCATTTCGTCTACCTGCTCATTTATGAAAACTATATATAACACAGGTCTTAATATACCTCCTCCGCGTACTCCAGATGACGTCGTGGACATTTCAGTTTTCAATCATCCAGTTCTTACACAAGCTGATACGTGGTGATATCTTTCAAAATACGAAACATTTCACCATGTAAACCTTTGAAAAGAATTACACGCAATAGTTTATTTATATCAACAAAGCAAAAGCCTTACGACAATTTACGAAAGCTGCATAAAATATGTGTTTGGATTTTCTCAAATACTTCTGACATAACGAGTGAAAGACAAATGCATTATCAATTGTTGAACTTTACCTCTCCAAATGCCACATAATTGTGTTTGGGTCCAAAGCTGGTTACTCCTCAACCTTTAAGTTGCGCCTAACAGGCGATATTATCTCCACAACTGCCTCTACCAAACACTTGGGAGTACAATTGACCAAAAACTTTAAACATGAAGATGCTGTAAAGGAAGCTTGTAGAAAAGCCAAATCGTGTTTTCATGCTCTAATGGGGATTGGCTTAAAACCCAAAGGTGTTAATCCCCTCATATCCGCAGATACTGTCTCTCACAGCATGATATACGGCAGCTCTCCACATGACACTATATGGCAAAATCTCTCTCAGCAGGATATACGGCAGCCCTCCACAACATGGCACTATATGGCAAAATCTCTACAAGACTTCCAACTAAGGACAAGAACTGATATGTGTCTCAGTATGATCAACTGGATGCCTATTACAGAAGAGATCTCAAAGCGTGAACTTATCCTTTTTCACAGACTGTGTTCACTCTTCCCTGACAACCTATCAAAGAAGCTCCTACACAGAAGACTCTATCAATATCTTCATAACAGTAACAATCAACAGATAGGCTTCAAACCTCACTTAATCAATGTCCTACAGAAGTACAACTTGCTGGACACTCTGAATCGGCACTTGACTATCAACGTTCTACAAAGCAAATACGAGTGGAAGAGACTAATTACCCACAGAGTCGCTACCAAATACAGTGCTGAATGGACAGAACGCACTCGCAATCACCCAGACATTGCACGATTCAGAATGCTACATGATGTTCCAAGACCAGCATCAGTTTAGATCCGAGCCAGAAACAGAGAGTACATCTGACAATATACTCACCTGGCTTCAGTGTGGGTAGCAGTTCCACAACAAACCGAGACACGATGTGACCTGTACAACACTGTGTACACTGACCTACTGAGACACGTGATGTTATCATGTGACCATCTGAAGGACCATTATGACAACTTCTGTTCAGTCATCACAGACAGATTCCCACTGCAGTTGACAGTGACTTTAAGTAGCATTGATGACGAGTCTCTCCTTCAGCACCTGATTGGACGACCCTGTGATGCAATATCTGACTCTGATTGCTGTGACCTATTCTATCACCTAAGTGCATCATTTGTAATGAAAATCATGGCCACCTACCAAAGAGAGCTTTCTTTTCACAATGACAGTGAGAGGCATTATGCAGATGCCACAAACATATGAACTATACTTTATCCATGATATCATACATGTTCCCCTATGTTTTGCAATTCCTAATCAAACCCATTCTTTAATTACTAACATCTCTTTTTGAAATGTCCATCTACTGTCCAAATTTGTAAATATCCTCACAATAATCTCCTAGTGGAGGAAATAAAGATGATGATGATGATGATTATGATGTATTTACGTTGCTGGGGCTACATGACATAGAATACACAAAATAGATTTAATCTATATATCAGTCTGTATATTTTCGACATATCCTAAAACATCAAATTGTTCTCAAAATCTCCAGAACACGCTGCCTTGCAGCAATCGGAATGCATGGATATTCCATACACACTCACTAAGAGTGAACAGTAAAGATGGCGCCATGTCTCGTACACCTGAACATGCATCGTTTCTTTAAGTTTGATCCAAGGCCTTCACCTTACGCGGTAACCCTCTTGGTACCTCCGACGACGCCCCCACAGGGTCAAGAGGCGTCGCTCTGTGGGTCCCTCTGTTGATTCCTGGCGGGTGGTATTGATTGCCTATCCTATTGAAGTCATCATTTCAAGTACATGGACATCACCCTCTATATTTGCTTGTCTGAGGAGAGGTGACAAGTCTTATCATTGTTACGTGCATCCAGCATATAAGGGATAAGTCCCGCCTTTTTCTTTCTTAGTCTCTCCGTACAATCATTTGCTACATGTGAGCTTCAATCTTCTCTGGCAAGTTCAGTGACGTTTATTATCCTTGTTGGACGGGGACGTAACTATTATCGTTACATATGTTTATTAAGCTATAGTTTTTGTTTCATGCTAATGAACTGCCGAACGTTGATATTCAAATATATTCTCTTGAATACCGATAACTATCTCTAAAATCTTGCAAACACACATGACCAATTTCAGCTCACTCAATCCAACAGTATAATACAATCATATGTATCCTCTTTGAGAGAATTTAAGAAAAAGGTCGAAAGGCAAACATAAATGATTTTTCATTGAACGCAGTTACTTGAGTCTTAAGGTTATTATATACTTTAAACATGGCTGCCGTGGCATAGAAACACGTGGGACAAAAACGGCCCAGGGGAGTGCGCGGGGATGGGTGCGCCTTCCTCCACTTTGGAGAGATAGAAGTAGAAGGTAAATATAGGAGACAAAACCATTTCCATATTCGTTAGAAATCTTTGCTGAAAGCAAAGTAGATTGTACAAAACCGACTATATAACGTGCAAGTGTTTGCTTGTTTGATTGTTTGTTCCAAGTCACACTCAGAAAAGAATCTGAAAGATAATCAAATTATGACGTTATATTGCTGCTGTATATGAATCTTTTCAAATGCATAGTGTAAATGCATGACCTTTTTCATGTTGGTGTGCCTTGTTACTGCTCATGACGTATAAGAATGTAGGACATGTTTAACCATTTCACTAACACATAGTGACTTCTATATTATATTTTGACCTAAAATACTAACGTTCTATTTTTGACGTTGATAAGTCATGGAATGTCTTACGACTAGGAGGAAAATGGTCTAAACAGTCCAGGTATTCATATCCGTCCACTTGAGATATAAGTGGAGTTACCTTCAGGCAGTGCGTTGTACTCAATGTACATCCAGTCAATAGTATTCTTTATTCATTGAACAAGCGTTCAATATGTCGTAGGGACGACAACAGATGTCAATGAAACATCGAATATAATTATGAGTAATTCAACTGATGAGAGTTGTTCAACTGATGAGATGTTTAAGAAGCTAATAAAGAATCGATTGATGTTGTAGGTCACAGAAGGTTGTGTCCATGAATCGTGTCGCTCACACATATTCCTCTGGCTTGCCACAAATAATATCATTGTTGCAGATGTCGTAGGAACTGTGGTTATTGATGTTTATCACAGTCTATTGGCTGACGTCCTAATTCGTGATGTACGGTTTATTTTATGGAACTGGAAATATTGATTGTCTTTACCAAATTGAATGATACATACGTAGTCTGCTCTCGTCTGCACTTTACATAGTCACATCGAGACTGAGAGGATATGCCATACAGTATTATTCTTACACAGCAGTAAATCAAAATAGATTGGGATTATTTAGATTCATGGTAGATATTTGTCCTATGAATTATAACGCACAATAAATTTAAAACCCCAACCTGTATTTTATTTTCCATTTATTCATTTTATATTTGGAGACTGCTTGTTCTCTGGCGTTGGCGTTTAATTTTTCTTTTCAAACGTGTGGAGGGGTTATGATGTTTACCATCGACAGTCGCAACAACAAACAGTGGTCAGCCACTTCACACGAATTTTGGTTCCTTTGTGAAATAGTGTCACGTTTCATAACAAGGTTATTTAAAAAGTTATAAAAAAAAATCCTAAATGAACGTGGCTAAACACTGCCAAACGTAACGCGTGTGGCACATGCACTTTGTGCACAATTTGTGAACTGACATTTTACACCACATCTCTTCATGGTCACGACGCCTAGTGTAAAAAAATCATACACATTTCAATAGTATGCTGTCAACAATTAAACAAGGACTAACGAAAACACCATGTCGTGGCATGGCGTACGTGCAGTTTAGGTTGAAATTAACGTGTTTTCCAGAACATTCAGCGTCTAGAGAATAATCAATCGTTATTCAGTTTTCAATATCAGTTTGTGAACTTCAGGTGTCAAAAAGCATGCAAAAGTGAGTAAGTTCATTGTGCACAAAGTGCACGTGGCATCCGTTATACGTGACATCCAATTTCATGCTAGGTGCTTGCTGCATATTTATTTAGGATTATTTTTATAAATTTTCAAATAACTTTTTTATGCAATTTTATGCGATGCACCGTTACTTCTTCTGATAGTATAGAAGGAATATATAAATATACAAAGTTAACAAAAAACAGCAACTACCCAGGAGGAAAAACTGTTAGTAAACCCTAAAACGTGTATTCAAGTGTTTTAAAGACCATTGTAGTTAAAAGCTGTTGGAAAACAAGAACTGTAATCCACAGATCTTTAAGAAAGTTTTCAAATCAATTGACAAGAAGTACGAAGCGTTTGGTAAAATAAGTTCAAAACAAAATATCTCCGTTATAAAGAATTTCAACGGGCAACTTGATGTGGAAGAAATAGTTAATCACAATGACACTGAAAATCTAGGTTAGAAGATAACAAGAAGCCATGTGAACCATTGGCAACCATTGCCAACGTGTTTATTCGAAAACATTCGGCATTGTCAGATGTTTCCAGGAAATTTAAAAACAACTATATTTTGTGTTTGTTTTTAATAATGCCTTTGGTACAGTTGGGAGATGTGGAACATTAAATCTTGTATTTCACTCAATGGTGACGTGAACTAGTTTAAACTATGCGAAAATAAATCATTCTCCTGTTTGTAACTATGTACTGTAACTATGTGTACCATCACACTATTGAGTTTTGTGGGTTTTGATCGCTTCCATTTGTTTTTTTTTATCATTCAAACCTATGATAAGTAAATAGACAGGTGCTTTACGTTCTTTAAACATTCAAAAGAAGAACAAACATCCCCGCGGCCATCTTCGACAGAACGAATGTGGAAGGATTCTTGAAGGTTTGTTGTTTCTTCTTTATGTTGTGTTAATCTGACACGGACACGAGACTGTCATGAAGTTCCCAACAAGTGTTACGTGCATTTACACATGCGCATTGGAATCTTTGATTATTACCTTACAAACAGCTTCAATCGGTTTCTTTGAACTTAATTTATCCATCATAAATCACCCTTTCAGTACGTTTCCCAAATTCTGTTTGTATAATAAAAGCGACCAAATCCTTTCCACGTTCATGAGCATATATTTCTTCATCAGTGTTAGAACTTTATGGTGTTGTTTGTAAACAAATTGAGTCACGACCAGACAATCCAGTGATTATCACCATGCGATAGATAACAGAGCATGTGTTTAGGAATCACTATGACATAATGATGACACCAGGGGCCGTATTTATAAAATATTCTTAGAGTGCTTAAGAATTCATAACTATAAGAATTTCTAAGAATTAATTAGGTGTCATGCTTAACTGTAAGAAATTTCTAAAGTCATATTTATAAAACATCTTATTCTTAGTTTTACTCTTAAAGTCACAAAAAAGTTAAGAGTCCTCACATAGCACTCTCAGACACTTAAGATTTTTTCTTAACTCAACAAAATGGCCGCCAATCAACGAAGACTCAGAGTTTTCCGCCTATAAAAGAATGTATATACAATTATACTGACGATGAACTAATCACGAGATTTCGTCTAGACAGTGGTGGCATTCGTTTCGTCACAGATCTCATACGGAACGAGTTAACCTCCCCAACGAAAAGAAATTTCTCCGTAGACGCCGACATCAAGATAGCCATTACTCTTGGTTACTTTGCTACGGGTAAAATGCAAATGTGCAATGGTGATGACTTCGGTATCAGTCAGCCTAGTATAAGCAAAATCATCACTGACACCATAGACGCTATATGCCAGCCTGCTCTGATTAGAAGGTTAATCAAAATGCCCACACAGCGATCGGACATACAAAGAAAACAACGCCAGTTCCACGCTGTCGATGGCTTTCCTTGCGTTAATGGAGTTATTAATGGCACCCACGTTCGTATAAAAGCTCTAAGCGAGCACGAAGTTGAATATGTAAACAGAAAAAACTTTCACTCACTCAATGTGCAACTCATATTCGATTCCGAGAACAAGATATGTGATGTCGTCGGAAAATGGCCAGGGGCGACACACGACGCGCGAATCTTGAATGAAAGTGGTGTGCGAGTACTTTTTGAGAGGGGAATAATGCCTCATGGTTGTCACCTGTTGGGAGACAGTGGCTATCCATGTCGGAGGTGGCTCCTGACACCCTTCATCCACCCGCAAACAGGCACGATGCAACAGGTAAACAAACCATATTTGTTGACACCATAATTACTCTACTTTACTCGAGAGTTCCCTTGGGTGATAGGAAAATCTGTACCGAGTATAGTTTGAAACGGGACAAACAAATAATTATAGTTATGAAACATTCCTTATACGTGTGTGTAGTAGGTGGCGCTGCGCCGTGGCGACACGTATCGAAATGGCTCTCTCGTTTTTATACATTTTTGCTATTTTTATGTGTTTTCCTCTGTTGTCAAAGTTGTTCAGGTTTTGAATAAAGGTGATTTTTTCTTCAATATTTGAAGAGCGTGATGAACCGATTGCGGTTTTTCAGTGTTTTGTACGGCTTGATAGCCCTACTCATCATCGCCGGACAGTTTGGCGTTGTTTAATCTGGTAGCCATGGTGATGTCACGGCCCTCCGTTATCGCCCCAAACATTTGGTGTTCCGTGACTCTTCTTGGGCGGGAAAATCTCTAACAGATGTTCCTTAGGAGTGTTTGAAAGAAGATGTTGCTGTCAAGAAACGCAAGAGAGGCAAAAAAGGAGGTTTGAGACGGAAAATACGGGCAAGGAAGAACAGACCGCCACTACCGACCTTGATGCTCTCAAATGTGCGGTCGTTACGAAAACAACTAACGGAATTGGTGGCGTCTGCAAAATTCATGTACGAATACCGGAAAAGTTGTTTATTGTGCTTCACCGAAACGTGGCTGAACGAAAGTGTGAATTCGGGATCAATAACTCTTGGACAAGACATTGGATCTATGTTACGGCAATAATCGTGACGCTTACAAATCATACGTAAAACCGTCTATCGGAACATCATATCATAACGCTACCCATCCTGTGCCAACCTACAAAGAGAAGCTGAAGTCGGAAACACCTGTTATCACGCATGTTCAATCATGGACCACTGACTGGATCAGCTGAGAGGGTGCTTTGCGTGTACAAATTGGGATATTTTTGAAGGAGCATATAATACTCTGGACGATCTAACCAACGCAGTACTTGTCACATTAAGGTTTGTGTTGATAATATTATTCCTCTTAGGACAATCAAAGTTTATCCTATTAATAAACAGTGGGTCACGAAGGAGTTTAAATCTTGATTGAATGAAAAGAAACGAGTATTTTGTTCAGGTAATATTTACAAAGTTAAAGAAATACAAAGGGATGATTTATGTAAAACAGAAAAATGTAAAGATGAATATAAAGTTAAAAGTGAAAAAAATGTCTACCACGAACGATTTTAAACATGTATGTAATTGGGCTTAACAAAAAACAGCAGTGTATTGATGTTCAAGATAATGTTGTTTTTGCCAATGAACTGAATTGGTTTTATGCCAGATTTGACTATCGTGATTTTACCAACGATATTGATAACATATATATTCATCTTTACCCTCATCTGATGACTAAGTAATTTCAAGAAGTGATGTTCTGTTGTCATTTAAACAACTCAAAGTAAGCAAATCGTGCGCCCCTGATAACTTACCTGGTATTGTTTTGAAAGAATGTGGAGGGCAACTATGTGTCATATGTCAGAAGATGTTTCAATGGTAAAAATAAGTTCAGCTGTAATCCCCACTCTCTGGAAACTTCCAATATCATTCCTGTTCCGAAAAGGAATTATCCCGCCGTAAATAATGACTGTTGCCAAGTTGCTTTGACTTTGATAGCGATGAAGCGTTTAGAATGGATTGTCAAAAAATTGTTACTTGATAATGTACGTCATTTGCTAGATCATTTTGCAATTTTCATATTGACCAGGGCGTGGGACGGAGGACGCAACATTAACCCTCCTGCAAAATATTTACTCTCATCTTGAGACTTGTAACAACTATGTAAGAATCCTCTTTATTGATTTTTCTTCCGCGTTCAGTACCATCCAACCACACCTTTTAATGAGTAAACTGTTTAATCTGGGCGTTAATAGCAACATTACAATTTGTTATCTTGGTATGGGGGTCTGTCTGCTCGCAACAAAAGCAAACTTGTTAAAATTGTTAATACTGCCAGCAAAATTACTGCAGTGTCTTTCGAGTATATTCCCTTTATTTATGAGCGCCAGATTGTCAAAAAGGCAAATAAACTTAGAGTTGATAGTTCACATATTTTATCTCAACATTTTCAACTACTTCCATCTGGTAGCCATTTTCGATTACCTTCGCTTCAAACAAACAGAGCTCGACAGTCCTTCATACCATCCAGTAGTCGTTTTATTAATGCAACAGATGTGTTTGAATAGTCTTCATGCATGCAATAACTACTAACTCAGCCTCATTGCCTATGTGGTTAATTGTATTGAATCATCAGCATTTATTTTGTGCATGTAAATTATTGTGTATATTTTTGTGGCCTTTTTTGATACAAAAGGAATTTCCTCCGGGATAATAAAGTGTTATCTTATTTTATCTTAGAATTAAATATTTTTATACAGTTGATTATGATGATATCATCTGAAATCATTTGATGAATGCTGCTCATTTGTTACTGAAACTGAATTTATTACTCTGCTTCACTGAGCAGCATATTGATGACAGATTAATTTAATAAAATCATGTACCGTGAGACAGATATTATGAAATATAGTTAGTAGCAGATAATGGAAAAGCCATTGTCATTAATTTCTGCCATCTATCACTAATCAGATAGTAACCATAGAAATGCACTGAATGTATCAATAGGTCAGTTTTGTTCCATGAATATATATCTAAAGTATATAGTTTATAAATAAATTATTAAAACCATTCAACATATGGAGAATTATGTTTGTTTAATAATTAATATTAACATGCATATACAATTTCACATCCAACATATGAAGTTCATTGTTCATTCCTCATTTTCAGAGTGTAGTACTCCAGTTGGGCCTCCAGCACTTGCAATTCTAGCTGACGCTTCCTGGTCGCATAGTCCACACCGTTGGTCATGGTTAAATGTTCAGAGCTCGTAGTGGTGGCGGTGGTTGTATTAGTGGCACAGCTTACGGGGAGTAATGATGGAATGTCCTGCTGTGCAAAACTTTCCTGCAAGGGCTCTTCATTGTCCAGTGAACTTGAAAAACAAAATTGGACAATTAACTGATTGTGAATCTGACATTAACTTTACATTCAATTTCAAATGTGTAAATCTATCTTGTTCACTAACAGACATAATTATTATCAATATCAATTCTTCTATTTACTGTCAACTTATTCTATTTTTCCAGCATTACATAATTGCTGAATAAAAGGAATGGATATTGTTTGTGAAATGGTTTTGTAGTATTTATCATTTGTTGATAAATTCATTACATAATGCATAATTTCAATTGTTCCAGCCCATGTCCAACTAGCCAAATATTAAACAGTCAGAGGCTATCAGTCAGACTTTGAGGCTATCATTTTATTCTTCTACATATTCTTGTTATATGATACAGACTGATTCATGTTGCATTATACTGACTGTATTTAGTGTGCACCACCTACCTAGTCATGTCAATAATCTGAAGAAATGAAGTGTCCAAGCCATCACCTATACCGGAGATCGAGACATTGTCATCCCCCAATATCGACTGTATGGTATCAGCTACCGCATAGAGAGAGGTTGTTCTTGGTCCCCTACCTGTGAAAAATAAGTACTTTTTTAATAATTATACCAACAGCATTAAATAATCAATAACATTTATAAATCAGTGATTCTACCTTTGAAATTTGATTTAAGATTAAATATTGTAAGAAAGTCAATAATATACAGATGTTTTATTAAAGAATGAAAGTCAGTGTTTGGGAAATCAAATGGCCATGCAATCTTTACATACAAAATGTACATGCATACAAAGTGGTTCAGTTTTTTGCTGTTTCATATTGCCAAACACTGCATTTGATTTTACAGCAATGTTATACAAACATAATGGCCTCATCATGTCATGAGTTTCCTAAGTATCAAATTTATGTCGTTTTGTATGTAGTTTATCATGATGATAAATTACATATTTTTGGTGGATACACATTATGTATCATACGTATCAATATTACTTCCAGAAACAAAAACAGGACTGATTTAAAAAAAATATTTACTGTGTTTATGGTAATCAACGACGTTAAGTTATTTGTGTGCCACTAAACTATAAATATTTGCAAGGATAACTAAAATGTATAAAATGAATATTTGTTTTCAGTTATGCCTGTATATTCTTTATCATGACACTTGTTTTAACCTGTTCCTGTTAACTTCTCTTGTCTTGATTTCGATAAGACATTGTACCATTTCTTTTTGCATTCCTCGGCAGTTCTTAGTGAACATGAGGAAACGAAACAGATAGTTGTGTGGCATTGTTTTGCCAAGTTTCCTTTTTGTCTCGGAGGAAACCTTCTGGGAAAATTTCTCCCGCAAAACATTCTTATGACTGTCAACTAATTGGACAAGTAACACATTTTCGTCATTAGTCCAGTTAGGTTTCCTGTTGTTTCGACTTTCTTCTGGTTGCAGAGCCATGATGCTGATAACGTACAGTGACAGCTGGCTGATCTATTAAATGTCGTCTGATTCAGTACCTACAGCGCGTGCAGCCTTGACCACTGGCTTTATTGGACAGGTAGTTCGCTTAACAATAAACGTAAATAGTGTACTTACCATAGTTAAACACTCGGAATAAAAGCAAAGTCGTCGCACAGCATCCGTAAAAGGTCAAAACAAAAAGCCGGAAATATACCGTCTTCTTAAACTGACATAACAGTTTAATGCGACGTCGCACATTCACGTTTTCGTGCTAAAAATAAACGCGGGTTTTCCCTTTGTGACTTTTTAAATCTTTTTGCCGAGGAGAGTTCTGAAAGTCCTTAGTTACAACTCGTAGAATTTATCTGAGAGTTACTCTTAAGACGTAGCTAAAAGTTAGTCTAAGAACGTTTATAGATAACTCCAACAGCGAACTTTTAACTGAGACCGATTTTAGGAATTCTAAGACCAAACCTAAGAAAATTTTAAGAATCTATATAAATACGGCCATAGGTGTTCGCAAAAGGTGAGCATATCCTGCCCCAGTCATAAACACATGCAAAGTCTAGTCAATTGTTCACCTGAAATAATTCGGGAACATATGGTATAGGTCAAAATAGGGAATTGCATCGGACATAATTTTTGTCACTGATGCATCAAAATCTCAGAATCTTTATGCATAGATCTCAATATGAAGGAGTTAAGGCTATCAAGTTCAGGTGGGTAAATCAGTGGAAGGGAATTGGCTATCTGAAGGTTATTGAATGATATCAAATCATCGATATACCTCAAGCTTAAGTTAGACTTCTTGGCCAAATTACCAAAGCAACCATTCAGGGGATTCCCTCTGATCCTATGTGCTATCTGTAAATGTCACTCAATACCTTATGAGGAGTGTTGGAGTAGCCTGGTGGTGAGAGCGTTCGCTAGTCACGCCGAAGACCCGTGTTCTATTCGCAACATGGGCACAATGTGTGAAGCCCATTTCTGGTTTCCTCCGCAATGATATTGCTAGAATATTGCTAAAACGGAGTGAACACTCACTCACGAACACCTTCAAACGTCGGAGGATTTTACGTTTTCCTTCGTCGACTGACCTTGGTTCCCGCATCTACAAAACCTGATAGACATGTGCATTCAGGGAGACAGGTCCAGTTCATTCACAGAAGGCGGCGAAACATCCAGCTGATCATGTCGTCCGCCACGCCAACTACTGTATTGACGATGAAACTCGCCGACTTTCTACTCGTGTGATGGTGATTTGAGATTTCCGATGTAATTCCCTGTCACCACACGAAGAAACAGTATTTCACAAAGAAGGATAACAAAGAAGTATTTCGCAAATTCAACCAGGTGTGGAATTTATAGGATCCGAGGCCCTCTGGACCAGCGTTCGAATCATTTGGACGCATATGTTTCGCAGTCCATGAGATACAAGAACTTATGGGAGACTATGAAGACATATGAGGAAAGTGTAAAAATATGGCCATCGTTTTCATAGATTTACAACGTCTGAAATAATTGTAAATGTTGTTCCTTTATCACACAGGTTTAAATAGCCTTGAAGTCGTGTACTAGGTTTATATTAAACCAGTATTTCATACATCTAAATGTTCGATCATAGGTTAATGGATTATTGCCATATTGACAGAAATTAGAAGATAACTCTACTCTGTTTTCAATTTTGCGATCCTTTATCGTTGATATAAGACCGCTAAATGTTCTAGTAATTTAATAACCGAACGCTTTCATTCTAGCACGACTGACACGCGTTTTAAAACCGGACTCTTTGGTGCGCAAGAACACAAGGCGTGAAGGGGCCCTTTTCCTGGAAATCGCTTGGAATCATCCCGTTGAGGGACACGTTGTGTAATAACCAAAATAAGACAATTTCAACAACATAAATGCTTTATTTCAGGAACCATTATGCTTTTATTTGTAACAAGTAGCATAAATAGATTTTTTTTAAATGCAGTTTATCCTGTGAGCAAGTCCAATTATTTCATTTTTCTCAAGCGAATTATTAATCTCCCCTACTGTATGACAATCGACTTGCTCCAATTCAAGCCGTGAACTCGCTAAGTTGAGTTGCCGCTAACTTTATTCACGGAAGTAACTGTTGATAACCACGATACTCTTCCGAATTTGGAAAAGACCTGACATGCCAGCCTGTATGTGGGAAACACAGCGGAAGTGGAAGGACTGGGCATTACGGCCGGGACGGATTCGGACAGGTTAGGACGTGTTGGACGACGTGCGTTGTCGACGTCATGCCTGCTAGATCTAGACCCTGTTTGAAGTTTGGCGGAATACTGCCGAATTTTCCTGCTTAGAAGGTTCTTCACTGGGATTAGGCTCAAGACATTCTACTTCAAACCATTCGCTTTTTACTTCAATAACATCAAAGATGTTGCCGAGGTAGACATGTTTGTTTACAAACAAAACGGTCAACGAGTTCATTGTAGACATTCGCGGTCAATCGGTCACTTTAGTTAGTGGTCCTTAAACTGCCATTTAAGTACGGTTTTGATGAGCTCTCAGAATCGAGTATCGCACAATATCGTGCTAGAATTAGCATTTATTTCAATGGTTCGGTATTATAACTGCATTAAGTTACAAGCGTGTGGCATCCACGTTTGTGCCGTACGAGGTGGAGATCGACTTTTTCATGAACATTTCAAGTTTTCTGTTTCAGGTGAGCATTTGTCCACCCATATGTGTATGTTTCCATTAACAATGGAACCAAAGACATACAAACAGTATAGTGATATAAATATTGAGTTTACATTGGTAGGTCATACACATTGACAATCTGCTGGAATTGAATCATTCGCCATGAAGGATACATAAACATGCAGGCTTGTTCAAAGGTTAGATGATGTTATGACACAAGTAATACATCACTCCCCATATGTAATTAAATATTTTTAAAAATGCATAGTATTACCTTTCATTCTAGGATTTTTCTTGAGTGTTTGCAGAACAACTTTCTGAAAATTGGAAATCTGAAATCCACAAAAATATATATTGCATACATACATCAAGAATCATATTTCCTCCTAAGTGAATTTAAAACCTGTGCCTCGCTATAAGAATATCACAGGAGATGTTTGATTTTATTATTCAGTGGAGTATATTTGTCCCCGCTTCACCTTTAAACTCAGCTCGGTTCCTAGTAAAAATAATCCGCGAATGTATTTAGTCATGTTATGGGATGCATGTCATAACGTGTTTAGATAAACCATACTAAGCCTCTGTTTCTTTTGCGTTCACAAAAAGCCCAAGCAGCTATTATTGACAGAGTATAAAAATGACTTTCTCTTATGAAAACGAAGGTTTTAATGGGAAATGTGATGTAATAGATTTCCAGTGACTGGAATATGTTCAAAAAAAAGACTATGCTCATGTATGTATGTACATGCAGAACCCCATAGCTGACGGCGGGGATACAGGGAACATATACCTGTCCTTTATTTTACATGACTCTTGCCATAATAATAACCCATTACATCATGTATGTTATTGGTGTAAGATGTTTTAAGCAATACCAAATCTTCCCTTGAATATTCCTACAATGAGACAGTTACCATACATGTGGGTATTTAATGGCCCATGTGTCACAAGACCCGTGAAGATCCGGGTTAGACTTGACCTTCAGTAACCTCTGCTTGTAAGAGGCGACTAACGTGATCGATGACTTGGTCGACACATGTCATCGTATCCCAATTGCGTAGATCAAAGCTTATGGTATTGATCACTGGATTCTCTAATCCAGACTCGATTATTTACAGACCGCCACAATGTACAAAATGTTGCTGGAATATTGCTGAGTGAGGCATTAAACAACAAACGAACCAACCAACATTACATACACACACAGAGACTCTAGTGTATGTGACATGTTTCACTTTAATATTAATCTGGTATAGTCATTTATTTACATTCAATCATTTATATATTAGACTGATAACAATATACCACAATAATATATACTAACTACCAACCTTTAAATTCCGGATCCAGTCACTCTGTCCCAGTGCAGTGTTGAGTGGCAGCGAGAAAGTGCAGAGGTGAAAACAATGGGTTTGAATGTAGCACACCAATTCAAAACAAGCCAATCATAAATATGCGCAGGCTTCTACTTTCATAACAACTGCTTACCGATCTAAACTAAAGTGGACTGACCCAGTGAAAATACATTAAGAAAGGGTAGAGTTTTAAGGATGTTCCTTAGCTTACAACTGCTTAAATAGCGTGTGCAGTCTGAAATGAGAGATTTTATTCATTATAATATTGTAGATATGACGATGTCTGTTTATAAATCTGAAAGTAATACGATAAATGATATTTGTTACTACATACATAGTTACTATACATACATACATACATACATACATACATACATACATACATACATACATACATACATACATACATACATACATACATACATATAGCACCGATATCCAGCTTAGCTGCTCAAAGGCGCTTTGTTTTTCCCTCGATCACTGGATGTCAATCTCAACTCCCTGGGGATCATACAACTCTTGCCGCCACTAGGCGCACCGAGTTAGTGTGATTTTCCGAACTTTACGAGGTACCCATTCACAGCTGGGTGGACTGGGACACATAGTCACAGTACTTTGTCCAAGTTTCACTGCATGTTGCTGTACCTGCAACTAGGTGTTTGCACGTATTCATGTGGCCACCATCCTGCCATTTACCAACGGATTCGTGGGTTCTTTTAAGTGCACAGGGTTATGTACTGTACACTAGGGGTTGTGACAACACTGAAAGAGTCAGCATACAAAGTTGACTCCAAGGTTTTTACACCCGGTCACAGGTGGGCTCGATTCCGTCACCTCAACCTCGCAGGATCACTAGCCTGGCGCTTTAGACAGTTCGCCCACCACGCCCCCATAATACTGCATTATCAGAAGTATACAAATGACATTATGTCAAATTAAAACAGCTGAATGATAAAACATGATCAGTATGTACAGAAATTTTGATAAATTGCAAATGATTAATGATGAATATGAACTGGATATATTTGGATTAGGAGAACTAGGCCTTCCTGAAAATGGCTCCGGCATTTCTGGCACTTTGGCTCACGGCTGGTTGCTTTGTTGTTTAACGCCGCACTCAGCAATACTCCACCGATGTAGGATTGTTCAGGGCTGTATCCTCAAAGGGGGTTAAAGTACTGTAAAAGTAGTGTCTTCCTGAGAGGGTATGTAAGTCCCAAAGCTTTCAAAGTAAATATAAACTTACCAGGAATCTGTAAAACGTAGTATTTTAGTGATTTTAATTCTGGCTAAATTTTCCTGCAATCGCCGGGGGCTGAAGGGATGGTGTAAATCCAGCTAGGGTCCATGCAGGTAGCAAAGGTACTGTAAGTCCCCATGGTCCCTAGTATAGTGATCTACCTTCAGTTGTCATTTATAGTTTAAATGTTTTAAATTTAATAACTAGTTTTAAAATGTATATGTGTGATGAACTAGTTGTTTTAATGTCCTTCGTTGACAGGTGTTTATAATTTACCTATAATTGTTATTAATATATACTGAGCAGCAAAAGAAACGTCACTTTGGAATTTTCCTTCGCAGAAACGAATAACTGCAGAAACGATTAGTGTAAACTCATTTAATGTTTTGATTGTATATTTTTGACAACATCTCCAACTTTACCTGAGCAAAGACATTCCCGTCCCAAAAACGCAACCTGATCTCGGAGAAGGTACGGTGTTCTCCATGTTTTTCATGCAACTCATGCTGCACGTGCTGTTCACAAGGACCAACCCTATAAAATGCACCCCCAAACCTGGTTGAAACATTCACATTACAACGTCAGCAGGATGCCTCGACTCACGACAGCTCAGAGGAACCAGGCGCTAGGAACACTTGAAGTTGACCACACTGCACAAGCAGTCACTTTCAGGTCAAAGACCAGCCCTATAAAATGTACCCCCAAACCTGGTTGAAACATTCACATTACAACGTCAGCAGGATGCCTCGACTCACGACAGCTCAGAGGAACCAGGCGCTAGGAACACTTGAAGCTGGCCACACTGCACAAGCCGTTGCCAATCACTTTCAGGTCAACGTTCGGACCATCTACAGGCTGCAGCAACGTTTCTGGGCCACCAACACCACAAATGATCGCCCCCCGTACTGGCAGACCAAGGGAGACCACAAGACGACAAGGCCGCAATGATGTGCGACAGCATGTACAAAATCCCTTCATGCAGGCATCCGAAACAGCACGCCAGACAGTGGGAACACACGGAAGACAGTACGCCGACGTCTTAACAGCGGGAACCTCCATTGCCGTGGACCTTACCGTGGACCTATCCTCACCCCTCGTCATCGGCGTGAACGTCTACAGTTTGCCCTACAACACCAAAACTGGTGATACAGGCAATGGATAACTGTTCTGTTCACAGATGAGAGTCGGTACTGCTTATAAACTGCAGATGGCAGAACATGAATATGGCGACGACGTGGCTAGCGTTACTCAGACCAATCTGTTATGGAAAGAGACTCATGGGGAGGTGCAAGCATCATCGTATGGGGGGAGTAGGCCTGAACCACAGAGTGGGTCCTGTGGTGTTCCAGAACCTTGGTCCAGGGAGAGGAGGCGGCATCACTGCGGTGCGCTACACCGACCAAGCTCTCAGACCCCACGTCATACCACATTTCGCACGTCACCGGAACAACATTTTCCAGCATGATAACGCCCGGGCCCATACTGCCAGAGCTACACGGGACTTCCTACAGCAGAACGATGTCAACATTATGCAGTGGCCAGCCCTTAGTCCTGATTTAAACCCAATTGAACATCTTTGGGATGAAATTCAGAGGAGACTGAATAATGTCATACCAAGGCCGAACACAGCCGATTTATTGCGCCAGGCCTTTCTCAGAGTGTAGTTCCAGGCGCAAATGGCCTTCATCAATCGATTGGTGCACTCCATGCATAGACGCTGTGCTGTAGTTATTGCCGCTCGTAGTGGTCACATTAGATACTAAAGTCAAGGGTCTGAATGCACTGCAAACGTTCACGTAATGTCTTGAAATTGTGCTGAGTTATTCATTGATGTGTTAAGATATTGTACACAAAAATGTTTTGGTCCGTTTATTATAATGATTTGATTACAGTGCCTATCTCATTTTGAATTCGTACTGACCTCTTTCTTTGCTGCTGTGTATACAACTTGATATAGTCACGATATGGCTGAAAAAATTAACTCACACACACACTCCAGCTATATGGCGGCGATTTGTAAATAATCGAGTCTGGACCAGACAGTCCAGTGATCATCATCATGAGCATCGATCTCCGCTATTGGGATACGATGACATATGTCAACCAAGTCATCGAGTCTGACCACCCGATCCAGTTAGTCGCCTCTTACGACAAGCATGGGTAGCTGAAGACAAATTCTAACCCGGATCTTCACGGGTCTTGTGACACATGGACCAATAAATACTCGCACGTATTGTAACTGTTTTGTTTTGTTTGTGTCAATTTCATCTTCCTGACTGACATCTGAGGATGATAATATATGCTGTCCTTACTGGTCGAAATCGACATGATGAAGTGGTGTCCTAACTGGTCGAAATCGACATGATGAAGTGGTGTCCTAACTGGTCTAAATCGACATGATGAAGTGGTGTCCTAACTGGTCTAAATCGACATGATGAAGCTGTGTCCTAACTGGTCTAAATCGACATGATGAAGCTATGTCCTAACTGGTCTAAATCGACATGATGAAGTGGTGCTCCGAAGGTGTCGTATTGGACACTCTCGTTATACTCATTAATTTTTATTGAAGGGAGAGAATCCCCCTCAATGTAGTCTGTGTCACAGTTCTTTACTGACAAGCACCTGTTGTTGGAATGTGTGGAAATTTCGTTCATTCGCCAACGATTTTATACTGTATTCAAACTGTGTCTGAACTTTTCAATACCGTTTCTTATCATTATATTTTAAGATATTGAAGGAAATTAAACTATATGATAAAATGTAGATGTTAAATTCTGAATGTTTACTGTTTACTGTGATAGCTGAATAAAGTTTTAGTGACCTTCGTCAATACGTTTATTGCTTCTTCTTTCCACAAGAGAATTTGCTGACAAAATACAATCAAAACACACACACTAAAGCTATTGTTGGCTTTAAATAGCTTTGGAATTCCCTTTTCTTGTGAATCTGTGTAGAAGAAAGGAAAACATTACTTATTATTAAGATATTATTTTAATTATAACAATTTCAACATGTGCAAACAAAGACATCCTAATGAATACACAATGCCATTTAGTGGTCAAGTGTATCATATGTTATATTTGGGATTACACTATATTTGGGAGTACAGATTCTAGTACTTTTGTTGGGTTGAGTCCCAAATATAACACGTATTATGTGTTAGAAAAGAAACCAAAAGTATGCAATAAACACACATTATAACAATTATATATTTAAGATTAAATGAAATTTGTCTTTGGGGGACAGTTCGACATCTGGGTACTATTTCTGTAAGAATTAGTCCACAAGGTATGCCTTAATCTTATATTTAGTCCACTGTACAGAGAACAAAGACTGGTCATAGCAACGATCATGCATATTGTTCACAACTTTGACACACAATCAAGGCGAAACCTCAATCGTAGGTTCCAGGAGAGACGAAGGGACGCAACTCAGCACAGCGAAAGTAATTCACTATGACCATTTTCATGGCTTCCAAACGTTTAGCTGATCCATCGTGAAATAACTTCACTATTGCTAAGTATACTAAGCGGCATAAAATATACCTCAATCACAAAGTCTTCTGAGTGCTCTACTCATGCTTGTTCGGGAACAAACACGTTGTAAAAATGTCTTACCACTGGAGGTTGTAACGGAGGCAAACACATGGAGCAGGATACGCTGACTTTTCGCGAACACCTGCCTATTTTCACAATTTGTTTGTTGTTTAACGCCGCACTCAACAATATTCCAGCTATATGGCGGCGGTCTGTAAATAATCGAGTCTGGACCAGACAATCCAGTGATAGACAGCATGAGAGTCATTGTAAGCATGGGTATTATTTAGTCAGAATCCTGTAACCCTCTTCTGTAAATTCCAAGGCTCGAATCGATGACTTTCGTGTAACCGAACAAATATTTGATCCACTTGACTACAGTGGCGGACTAAATTGATCAGGATAGAATACAGTTGGCACTCGTGAATTAACAGTCTTCGCAAGAATACAATCCATATTAACTCATACCATTACCGAAATGGTGGAGGACATCGCTTCCACGTGCATTTTCATCAATAATATAGATTTCAAATAATGCTATGTGCCATGGCCCACTTACTACTGAATAACCCATTTTCGGAATGCCATCCCGTCGATCCTGCCACCGGAATCAATTAAATACCACTGAAAGAACCTTTGAATCAATTGGATATATGAAAGGCGCATTATTCCCTTTGCTAGTTTAAAAAGACAACACATAAAAAACAGTAACTTGTTCAACTTGACAGCAAAGGACTGGAGAAAAACAAGATTAAACGAGTTTCCTTTGTTGTCGTGACCAATGAAATTTGTTGGAGCTTTGATTTTTGTTTGAAGAGGCTGGGCATCAGAAATACTCCACTTGATATATGGATTCGTTCGATTGTGAAATCACTCGATGACGTTAACGCCACCTTTGCAGTTACACGTGACATGGCATATACATACAAGGAAGGGACTATTGATAAAAGCATGGAGAACATAATAATGTCATTATTGATAAAACCATTTATACACGATCTCTGCAACCCGTAAAGATCCGGTTAAGAATTGGTCTTCAGCAACCTTTTCTTGTCGTAAGAGGGGACTAACGGGATTCATGGTTGCCACATGTCATCGTATCCCAATATTGCGTAGATCGATGATCATGCATCACTGGATTTTTTGGTCCAGACGTAAAACGGCGTAAAACTAACCTCACTCACTCACCCTATTGATAAAAGCATGGAGTACACAATAATGTAGTTATTAATAATGCCATTCACACGCAATCTCTTCTGAAGGTATGCAAACAAATACTGTAGAAAGCATTTCATGCGAATGATTCGTAAACCTTCGAGATCAAAGTATTACTTAACTCTTTCAACACCAGTCAACCAGAGGCATTTACTGCCATGACACCGAGTTCCCAGAGACTCTGAGGTCATAGATGAAGCCTATGTTTATCAATGAAAATATCAGCTCGTAAATCATTATTACTACTACATATCATACACCATTTGAAAGGTCTAATCCTACTGTTTATAAATATGAAAGTTATTTTTTATCATATTATTCAAGTAATACGACTACAACTTAAATAAGTTAATTATTAATGAAAACGCAAGCTAACACATTTATATGTCCAGATAAACCACGAAGGAAGCAAAAAATGAGGCGATTTTTTTCCATTTGTAACATGTCATAATATCCCCTTACCTTTTTCTTTTATATTCTCATTTTAACGTAATCGGAAAATTATTATAAAAAAGATTTCTGAATTAATATTTATGGTCGTCTAGTTCCTGATATCTGTGGCTTTCCGCTCGGTACGTGATACAACAGCGTGAAATACCTACGTTTTCGAAGCTTCGTATGAATAACATGTGAGGCGATTCGTTTGATGGCGGGTATCGTTCGAAAGCTCTGAACATCAACAATATCACTGTACCCTTGCCAAGAGTATTTTCACAGTTGTAAGAAGCGATTTTATTGCATAAAGATTGGTTTCTAATGACCCTTATTTGCCTCAGTCTGCTATAAGGGTCGTGATTGGTCAAAATCAGACACGTGACCTAAGGCAGCCAATCAAATAACAGCAATGGATACTGTCGTCGTAAACGAAAACCTGCAGGTTCAGACGAAAGTTTTGGGTAAAATCACGCTATTATTAACGTGTTACGCAAAAAAATCACCACCTATGCGTATATTATGGAACTTAGTGGACGTATCGTGCTAGGTTATGACCTGTGACAAGAAAGTTGTCACTTGAATTACATTACACGATCGCACAATAAAGATTGAAATAGTAAGTTGTAACGTACATTTGACAACTAGTATGAGTACTGTTGTTGGTTTTATTCTTCCGTTTATTCAATTTGTGTAATTATTATCTCGAAACATCGTTACTTTGGTGTTTGACAACTCTGATGTGGACCCGTTGCCGAAGCATGTGTCCAAGAATCGGGGGGGGTTTCAATAACATTGCGAAAAATAGTTTATAATTCTGATTCTGTCGATTATATATGGCCATTTGAAATGTAATAAGTGTTTTCAGGCATAATGAAAAGTGATAGATTTGATAAATGAATCATATGTTAGTTAGGTTCCTAAAATTATATATCATTTTGATGCGACTACCGCCTGGCCGGTATTCCGGCCCACGGTGTCTGGGGACTGGTGACGACTTGGCCTGTTTTCCGGCCTACGGTGTTGAATGGGTTAAGTGACTTCACAAACCTTGTAAGGTCCAGGTTAGATTGTGCAGTTACCCATGCTTGTCGTAAAAGGCGACTAACGCGATCGGGTGGTCAGTCAGGCTCGCTGACTTGGTTGACATATGACATCGGTTCCTAATTGCGCAGATCGAGGCTCATGCTGTTGATCACTCGATTGTCTGGTCCAGACTCGATTATTTACATATCGCCGCCATATAGCTGGAATATTGCTGAGTGCCGCGTAAAACTAAACTCACTCAAACCTAACATGTATTTTGTTGCTACAAATGATTATGGTATTGGTATGTCACCTGTAGTAATGTTGGGGCGTTTCTAGTGCAAGACACGAAGGAATAGTATTTCCTAAATTTAGTTACCTTAGGAAATAAACCTTTCATCCGGCGGCCATATGAACAACGTTTGGAATCTACGTATAATCTGGCTGTCAGCTTTACACACGTTTAAAGAGGTGTTAAAATAAACGAACACTCAACTCTGTATTTATAGGTATTTCACAGGTGTGTGAATCTGACTATTCATGTGTTTTCTAGGATGTGTAACATACGTAAATGCTGTGAATGTAGGACATGGATTTCAATACATTTGACATTTCGTATGACCATGGTTAAGCTAGTCATATATTTCATAAACGTGTAAATACTAATATAATATATATAATACACTAATATAACATGTATTTCAATGGTTCGGTAAATACCACATCGGGTTCGGGATGTACTGAGATAATAATAGTAACAATTCATGAATTTGTATAGCGCACCATTCACAGTCTTTGCTCTGTGAAAGTCTGAGAGAAGAGAATGGTCTTTAGTTGTGACTTGAAAATTCAAGTGAATAATTTCAGGTTTTGGGTAGAGCGTTCCATTTTTCTGCAGCTGCATATTTGAATGTCTAGGGTGGAAAATAGAAAATGCTAGTGACTGCAATTATTTCATATCTTTAGATAACTAAGCAGATTCGATATCATGTATCGTTAAAAGTAGGATCATATCCACTCTCAAGTTGAAGATCAAGTAGTTATGGTTGACGTATTTGGTGTTAGAGTTCATATCTGTGGGAAATTGGTATTCAATATATTTTACACCCAGAAAAAAGGTGTCTCAACTTGGGTCTATGGATTTTTACAAAGCCTTCATCATAGTTATTCTATAAGTTAGCGCATATAGATATCAAAGTTCTATTCTGTCTGTTACACGAAATGGCATTTTTCTGAGGATAGTCAAGAGTGGGTATCCTTTTCACTGACGTTATATATTTTCGTCATTTAATATTTTCTCAAAAGTCGCTTGATCACGTTTAGAACACATTGGAAAATTGGATTTCAGTATTCCCGTGCTGTAGATTACCTTTACATTTAAAGTGGTTTTTAAACTGAGCCAGCGAAGCTTAACCTACCACCTCTTGGCAACCACATGGCTAATCTGTATCATGGAAATCAATGCTCATGGAAATCAACAAGCGGCCATGTACAACAACCTACAATACCTCTTTAAGTGGCATTTTAGAAGTTGAGAAGTTCAATATCGAACAAACTTTATGGGTAACAATTTCTCTATTTCCTGAGTGCGACGATTCACATTCCTGCTTGACAACGGTACAAGGATCTGAATTGAAACGTCACACTCACGCAATAAGAAGTTGTTACCCATAATGTTTGTTTGTTCGATATTGACCTACATAATCATATCATTCACCATCGATTCCACGATTGTAATATTCATACAAGACGTCAGACATATCCATTTCTTGTCAATACATCAACGGATACCCATGGCGTCAGCATTTCCATGAGGAGATCTGAAAGGAATTACCATACAATCATGATATGGATGACTTTAGCGTTTCCACGGTTTGATCTTCTAGTCTTGTCACCGAAAAGTGTTTTTGCGTGTTCATCCATTCTGATTGATTGTTTATTTCAATACTTTGGTTGTCAGCGTTCTCGTTAATTAATCCTTAATGATGACTGATACTATGTGGATTAATACCTGTTACTGACATATTCAGCTAACTCCCACAATGCGAAACGGTCAATAAGTTCTTTAAGCCCTGGGATTAAGCTGTATTAAATACAAGAAAAGGCAATTAACTACATTTCGCTACATATAACTTTAATGTGCTTTCTTCAGGTGCATAAGCATTGATATTACATACATCTATTACTATTACGCTAGAACTTTCGTCGCTCAACGGCACTTCAGGTGCAGTGAACAATGATTTTCTTTATTTAATGTTTATGCACCTGAGGATATTACTTGTTTTTACGTGGATAGGATTTAGTTGTGCATAAGTATCATCATTCAGTAAGTATACAATGCTGTTAGGTCTGAAGTTTCTACTTTCCTTTTCCTGTTGGAATAATTCTAGGCATCTGTAACTACTCTTGTCAGAAAGGGCGGTGGGGTAGCCTAGTGGTTAAAGCTTTCGCTCGTCACGCCGAAGACCCGGGTTCGATTCACCACATGGGGGACACTGTGTGAAGCCCATTTCTGATGTCCTCCCGCCGTGATATTGCTGGAATATTGCTAAAAGCGGCGTAAAACCACTCACTCGCTCACTACTCTTGTCATTCTATGCGTTATATACTCCATTTGAATGAGGAAAGGAAACTTACATTGTCGTTTTTTATACTAAAATAGCGCATGTAATACAAACCTGCGGTAAACAGTTAACTGTTAGATTTTTTGTGTGAAAAATTCCTTCAACCAAACTGGATGCCACCGTACATCAAGAAAATTGTGGATTACATACAGCACTTAAGAGTAAAGACATAAGAAGCTTCTAGATAGTTGCGACTCACAGTTTTTCACGTCAATATTCAGTAAATCTTCTCAGGCGCATAACACTTGTGACATATATATAGTCTAGTGCTTCTCTGATTGTTACTCTTGCTTGACAACGGCACAAGGATCTATACCAAACATCGCATCACAATAGAATAACGAAATTGTCATTCATAAAGTCTTGTGAGTACATTAAATCCAATACTCATACCTTGTATGCCCTTCAGACTACATGGAACCTGTTTCTGAGGAGAGTCAAGACTGCTTCTAGTCCAGACAAGTTCGCTTGCACTGACGATTGACATAAAATGCCAATCAACTGCTAATCAAAGATACTGTTACAGAAGGTTATGTGTGTGAGCATACATTCATGTCTCACATAGATCAAGCCAGCCATGTATGGAAATGATGTGTCTTCTTGTGTTGCCAACTACTCAGCAATTTCCGCCAAATTAACGTGGCCTTTACACTAAATGTGTAACCGGTGGTTGATACAAAGAGCAACAACCCAAGTTGCCGGGTTATAGTGACCGCCCAATTTGTTTCAATCTGGGACTTTTCTGTAACGCGGAAATACCACGGGCAGTTGATACTGTCACAGTGTTACACTGACTGAGTACAGTTTTAAGCCGTATTTAGCAATATTCCAGCAATATTACAGCGGGTGATACCAGAAATGGGCTTCACACATTGCGCCAACATTGGGAATCGAACCCGGTTCTTCAGCCTGACGAGCGAACGCTTTGATCACTATGCTGCCACACCGCCTGATACTGTGTCCCGAAAGTAAAGAGTTTAACAACCATATTAAAATCTGGATGTCAGATATGTGAACAAATGCAATCCATTGACCGAACGGGGCAAATCGAACCCAGGTCTTCGGCGTGACGAACGAACGCTTTAACCATTGCGCTACCCGCAGAGACTGCAAGTGATGAAAGAAATATTAGTTGTCAGCCATCTAAGCACGTCACATGATAATATAACTCCCCCCAAACGTTCCATTTCCATTCAGTCATCGCGAGTCAAATATTCTACTGTTGTCATTACGACAAACAATAGATGCTGAGCAGATATTTCGAGGCGTGTTTCAAGAACAGTTTTCCAAGTACAGTTCGATAGTCTCCAGTAAGCAAACCTAACCACGTGGTGCCCTATTCCAATCATGTAAAAATACGTTTCCAGTATCACATTTCATCAATTTGAATTATTTGCCAATATTTTGAATTTATGGAAGCAGGAAATATGATTCATCGATTTATGGAAACCGATTCGTAGTGTTAAGGATATATTAGTATATCGTCTATCTAAACACATTAAACAATCCATTTTCGTTTTAAAGCGTGATGTTTGATGAAACTATTTGATATAATACGCCGAGTCCCGGTCGCTAAAGTGATCACGTGGTGTAATATCGACTGTTGTGTACACGTGCGTGCGCATGCACAGGAAGTATGCCTGGCGCCGACGGATATTCGTCATAACAGTGATTCATAAACTTCCACTGTGCATTAATATAACCCGCCTTATCACGATACCACTGAATACATATCCTGTGGCGGTAAATCCTTAGTTCGTATCGTATCTCACACAAATAAAAAACATGGATATTTGCAAACTGAGATTCATGACTTAATGGTGTGTCTGAGATCTGTTAGTATTATATTGTTTTATTGGGGTAGTTTCTAACACAGTATTGATATGCATCCAGGCACCCATGGCCATGTTTGCAGGTAGATACATCTGTAAATACAGATGCTTCACTCCTTTACCATAAGCAGATATTACAACCCTTTCTGTATTTGCAGATGAGGTCTTCCGATATTATCGATCAATTCGAGGATCGACCTGCTCCCGAGTTCTTACTGAGCTTCCTCGAAAGACCTTCACTTAAATCAAAACAGGATTTTAATTCCAACTCAAAAATACAGATTTAATTTATGTGTTTGGGTTTTTGTTCAACGCCGCGTTCATCAATATTTCAGTTCTTTGATTGGCTTTTAAGAAGCTTGTGAGTGAGAATAAAGGCAAGATACATTTGAGGCGAAAATTTGAGGTTTTGAATTAGAAAACAGTTTTTTTCGATAGAAAATACTATTTGATTGCGATTCTTGAACATGTGCTTTCATCTTGTCTGAGTTTGACTGATGTGTCTGGTGACTTTGGCCATGGAATGCCGTTTATGTTTAAGCATGTTGTAATGGGTTGCATAGATTTTCTGCTTCATCATATGATGAGAGTGGTGGATAAGATCTTAAAGTCTGGTCACACTGTGACTTTTATTTTTCAATGTTCTTTCATTACTTAACAAATACAATATATCCTCTGCAGTATGACACTCGTTCGTTGACTTTCATGGTCGACCTACTCATCGTCGATTTCTGAGCTTACAAGAATTGCACGCAATCGATTTCTTGTGCCTGTAATATTTCCAGTATCGTTCCCTTTCGGTCAGTGAACGGTGACCATAACTATATTTTGGTACAACATTTATCCATTATGAAATCCTTTAGATGCCATTAATAGTACATATTTCGCATTGATTATTGGAACATTTGTTGACAAACCCCGAGCGTGTGCGTTAATTGTGGGATACACCACTGATGTCTAGCGATCGCGCCGGAATGAGGAAAACAGTGGATGATGAACATGTATTAGTGTTTCAATGGTTCGATGTGAAACAAGGAGCGTCGGACACTGTGATTCTACGATACGTATTGGTGAAACAGTAGCGCAATGGTTTAGTGAGTCGTAGTCAGCACCGGAACAAACAGACAATGACAACATTCGTAATTGTTCTTTATAATGCCAGCATTCCGATTGGCTGAACTTGTCACGTGTTTTTGCATCATTTCCCCAATGAATTTTATAAATTAGCCCACGCCCATCAAAGCGGACTACTTATCGGAGAATCCCATGTACAGACTAGGGAATTACTATTCTGTTTACCCATATATAATTCGTGCAGAGGACAGTTTAGCAATATTTAAACCTATTCAGTATCGCTCAAACCACATGGGGACAATGTGTGAAGCCCATCTCTGGTGTCCCCCCGCCGTGATAGTGCTAGAATATTGTTAAAAGCGGCGTGAAACTAAACTCACTCACTCACTCAAACCAGCTTTCGATACCAGAAGCCGGCATGTTCGTTTATTTTGCTGGTTGACAAGTGTTTGGGTTCTTTAAGTGGCAGTTTCTGCTGTGTTCTCAGGAAACCAATGTTTGCGGTTACTGACCATCTTATTTAAAGACCCGCCTTCATAATAATAATAATAATAATAGTGCCTATTTATAGTGCGCACAAATCAACGCTCGTAAAGCATGCTCATGGCGCTACAATTAAACCAATATGTACAGTAAGAGTGAGCTGTTTATGAGTCCTAGAACTGAATGAAAAGGTGCGTTTTGAGATGGCTTTTAAAGGAGTCCAGAGTTGGCGAGCTTCAGGTCAAAGGGTAAAGAGTTCCACAAGACCGCAGCAGTGTGTGAGAAGGATCTGTGACCGAAGGTCTTAAGCTTGTAGGGAGGTACTGTCAGGAGATTCTGCTGTTGTGACCGAAGTTCACGGGCTGGAACATACGGAGTTATGAGTTATATGTAAAGAGGAGACTGACCATGAAGTGATTTATATGTGAGGCAAAGTATCTTGAACTGTATTCATACTGGCGTATTTGTTCTGGTTCGTTACCGGCTGACTGTTGTTTTTCTTAACTTTGAACTTTGTTTTGACGCTTATCTCTATTGATTGGCTATTGTCAAGGTAGGTGCAAAAATAACCAATCACCTGATCCACGTCAGTATGTTAGCCGGATTCGTGCAGTTTGCACATCGGTTTTTCGGTTCAAACGTCATTGAACCGAAAAACAATAAAAAGTCAATCCTTAAATGTAAATTTTGAAACAATATCAACTTGCTTAATGCTGTATCTAAAGAGTGAGTGGGTGAGTTTAGTTTTACACTCAGCAACATTCCAGCTAAATGCCGGCGGTCTGTAAATAATCGAGTCTGGACCAGACAATCCAGTGCTCAACAGCATGAGCATCGATCTGCGCAATTGGGAACCAATGACATGTGTCAACCAAGTCAGCGAGCCTGACAACCCGATCCCGTTAGTCGCCTCTTACGACAAGCATGGGTTACTGAAAATCAATAATCTAACCCAGATCTTCACGGGTGTGTATCTAAAGAACCCGTGTGTGTTTGTCCATATGATAAATAATACAACCTTTAGTATTTTCAGGATCAGTTGCACATGTTTTATACTATTTATAAAAAGATCAAGAAAATGGGTCATAACTAGTGATATTTTATATTTTTAAAAGGATACACAATTTAATAGTGTAATAGTCTACATCTGACTCGATAAGCCGTTGTACGTCAAATGACCACAGACATTGTTAAATGATAGGCAAAAGTGTTCTGCTCTCCAGCACGTCGTTTCCTAGAAAACATCAAACTCATTAATATCGCCTGAATCTGCCTCTAAGCATAGTCCAAATGACACATCCAACGTCAACTTGGTTCATTCCATCCGATTCTTCCGCAGGGCAGAGGTACGAGTTGATGACGGAGACGTACGCTTCGTTCATGACATGTTCAATATCTCAGACAGGATATTAGAACTCGATCAATCGTGTGATGCTAAGGTGATTATGTGATCCCACCCCACACCATTGCTCAGCCAATCCATAAACGATCGTAAAAGGCACAATGCCACACATTTTCGACAATATTTTGGCATATTATATATATTGGGGCATATGCGCTCACTTTAGCTTCCTATAGATGCAATAAAAGACTTATTATCCCTTACGATTTGCCTGAAATGGATAATTGAAACTTCGAGGCGAACAGCTTCCAAACAGAGAACACTTGCCATGTATAGAATGTAAGATATTCGTAAAGATCGAATGTAGGATATTCGTAAAGATCGCTGCAAGGGACATAACTCTATGGGGTTCTCTTGAAATAATGTTCGGCCGGTACAGGGCGCGAGAGTCAATTTAATGATTCGATGACTTTTGCTTCATGATATATGCCTGCTTCTACATAAAGTAAATCAACTCAAAAGGTAATACCCGTAGCCTTATACTGTAATCTTTGACTCTTGATTTATTGGTATTCAATACGACATAGGGTACTACTTAATACCAATGATTCGTGTTAACTTTTCTTAAGAACATCAATAAACATAGGCTCTATCGTAATCATTCTCACATCTATATTTTTCTTCCTGGACATATAGAAATCTCGTTTAATGATGATGACGTGGCTACTTCATCCATTGGTAAAGCAAATCAATACGTATCTGAACCGCCACACCGTAGCGAGTGTTCCAATACACCAATATGAATTTCTAGTCTCATTGATTGTATTAAGACCTCAGACGGTCGAAGTTGACTTTGCGCGACCTGCCCGCCCATGTTAACTGTGCGTCTAGCGTGAACGTCAATATTGTGTTAAGTTTTGACGGCTGGGAAGTACATGGAAAACTATCAGCTGAAAGGGTGTATCAAAATACTTCAGAAAGCAGTAGAACATGGGCACATTGAACTGGAGGTTAGTTAAAGGAAGACCAACGGCGACACCTTACTTGTGGCAGATGGAGTATACATCAAAAGGTGATTAAGAGAAAACATTCTTGGAGTTCTACTGGCGTAAATACATACGTCAGAAGGAGAAAACTGTCTCTGAGGCTGTGCTTTTGTGTGGGTGAAAACAGTTCCGAAGGAGGAAGAACAAGAATCTTCTTTACCACCAGGATCAAGGATACAATTGTAGAACTTCTAAGGTTATCGATATTCAGTTTGACAAATCGTTCTTAATTCACTGCTACAAGTGGGGAGCACTATATTAAAGTGTTTCAAAGATTTAGTGATGTCTTCGACGGATCTGTGAGAAACTTACGATTCCGAGGTTCTGTGTTTCAGTGTCTGTTCCCACATCAAAACTACACATAAACCAAGAGCATCTGACACAAAGTTGTGTGCCCATCTAACAGCCTATTCTCGAAGAGTGAATACAACTTTAAAATAAGTTTCACTAAGAGACATTTTTTGCGTTTACTGCTGCTACTTTATGATGCTGTTTAGTGAGTATCATTGACAACCAATTCTGAGGTGTAATTTTCTTCCACAATCGTCTCGGCATCTCGAATCGGGAGCAAGGACATGGAAGGCGTTTTTCAAATATTCACCAGTTTAGCTTTCAACAACTTCTTGCCAAAGGACCTCCCGACTTCTCTAATCGTTCCTAGCAAATCATACTGCGCCAAGGGTTGTGTTTTAGACCCTAACTGTCAGTCCTTCTTTTACGTGACCAATGAAAAGAACAAACTGTGCTATCACCTATCACAGGTGTTAGCAAATACAACGGGACTTATTGCTCAGGATGATGTTGGTTATTACCACGTCCACAAAGGTGAGAGATTACAATGCGTGCAATCGTATTAATTTTCTAGTGATATTATGTTTTTTGAGATTAACTGTTTTGTGATGTGTTCTCTGTAGATTGCACTACTTCATACAGTTGTACGCACTAAATATTATTCATGAACGCCATAAACAAACAACCTTGCTTATCTGCCCTAAGAGATTAAATGAAATGAATGGATCACAAAGAATGAAGATTAATACATAAATACGGAGAGCAAGCGTTGCCTGTTACCCATGCTTATCTAAAGAGGCGACCAAAGGGATCGAGTGGTTAGGTGGACATGTCAACGTATCCTAGATGCATAGATCGATACACACGATGTTGATCACTGGACTGTCTGGTCCAGAATCAACCACTAACAGATATAGCTTGATATCTGCAGAGTGTGGCGTCAAACAAACAGCAAATAAATAACAATAAACATTAGCTGTTTTAGCATAGGTAATGATGAGGCACTCAATCAGCTTTCGTTATGTTCTTGTTATTTTGTTTTAGAACCTTTGAGGGACCAAACATATTTAATGTTTTCTACAGTCATAATGGAATACACATATTCTCAACAATACTTCGTTGTCAGCATACAGCGATTGGGATTGATTTCTACACCGCTTTGAGCGCTATTGGTGAAATATCAAGGCGGGGGACACCCGAAATAAACTTTATACATTTTGTGGAATCGAACCCGGATCATCAATCGCCGTGACTAGGCCTTCACCACTTGGCTACACCACCGCCCCATAATACATACTAACATGTTCACACAATAGTATAAGCATGTGCCCATTGCATTTGTCTAAATGACATACCTGAATTATATGATTACTATAAAACATATACATGTTTAACGTGTAGAAAGCAAGAACTAATATTACGCCACGTATAAATGACGTGTTCGGGTTAACCGATTCATTTCTCACTTTTGCTGTTTTATCTAAAATACACGGGCTATATTTGTGCTGTAGGTTATTTTTATTCATTAAATCAGTTTCGAATGATTTCCCAAATCATGTAAGAATACAAAGCTCATACCAAGTCCTCGTGTTACATCAACTGGCGTTGTGCTCATGATATATCTTCTCTTCGAAAATCTGATTACCATTTGCAAGAATCTTTTAACAAGTAAGATACAGGATATTGTCTAAATGAAGCTGTTCAGTTGCGTAATTTAGGGTTATGTGAGAAACCAAATAATGGATAAATAAAAAGTCCATTTGTCATGAGCATTTCTCTACGCATAATGCATGCTCGAAGCACCCACTATAAAACGTCACACAGCACACGATTAAAATATGTTCGTTTGATACACTTAAACATTTAAGGTAGGGTTTTTGGAACAGATACTTTTTCAGAGATCATCTGAATGCTGAATATGATGGTGCAGTTCTAAGAGTGTGGGTAACGGTGTTACATTCCGTGGCTGAATAAAACACAAAGGATCTTTGGCCATACCTGAGGGTCCTGACTCTAGGTACACACTACAGGTTCTGTGAAGCGGATCTGAGAGATCTTGCTGGTGTGTACAGCTGGAGATGTTCACAGAGATAGTCAGGAGCAGCACCAGTTACACACATAGATGATGCGCAGAACAATTCTGTGACGGACAAGTAGCCAGTGCAAGTGCTGAAGTACAGGTGTGATATGGCTAGACTTTGGACATAGAGAAACTTCTCTTATACAAGTATTCTGGATCGGTTGTAGTTTTAAAATTAGCACTTGCGGAACCGAGTAAGTAAACTGTCATAGTAGTCTAATCTATACAATACAAGACCAGAAGAAGGATGAACGTTGATTCTTTAGTCAGGTAATTTCTTATTCCTCCTATATTTCTCAGTTGAATGGAACAGACATGTAATACATTAAACAAAAGACTTTACATTTATGTCCAAAACATACCCATATGGAGCAAAAATGTTTGGTTGTGGATAAATTTGGTTTGTGGATGCAATGAGCCCACACTAAAACAGGATTAGCCATTAAGATTCGCTAGGTGCACTCGCCACAGTCAACAGTAGCATGATGGGGCCACTTTTCGATTTCCCAGGGACCAGCCATCTGTATTGGAGCTTTTTCCATACCGCGTACGGCCCCCCTCTCGCATTCACGTTACGTTGTCTCAATGACTGCCTAACACTCGTGAATTGCAGTACCAACATGGCGCCCAGTTCCTGAACATGCTGGGTTGACGTCTCAAGGCACGAAGACTTCTTCCAAGAAGTCGATGGTATTGAGGTGATGTGATCTGGATGGTCACCCCATGACGGTAATATCCGCATTTTGTCGGGTATTTAGCCATCAGCAGGTGCAGTTGTGCTCAGCGTAGATTTTCATTACGGTATACCTCTGTCAAAATCGGCCTAAGGACGTCTGGCACGAAAATATGTAGTTACAAGACCCCCTAAACAGTGCGTTACTGGGTTACGTTGCGGTCGTAAAATGATCATCCCAAATATAACATAAGGTTACTTTTGAACACTTTCTAAATGGCATTGTGTATTCATAACGCAGATGACGAATTTGATTGTCCTGACCTGGGGCGATCAGATGCACTACCCGTCTCCTGAGGTTGTCAAGTGTCTATCTACTGCATCTCATGGCACGTGTACCAACAGCCACAGCAGACTGGCCATCCTGGTGCATGTCAATTGCACGTTTTCATTCAATATTTGTAAGGCGTGGCATGAGACCTGTTATCTCTCATGGATTGTTAACTTTGTTTCCTAATCACCTGCAAATTCTGCACCCGTGCAAGGTTGCATTTTCACAAAAGTGCGTGCTGCTTGTGCCCCGTTTGGTTCACCACAGTTGAAATGGGCGAATGCTACTTGACCATTATGGTCTTCGCTCATATTAACTATCTTTAACCCATTTTCAATATAATTAATTTCTCCAAGTGTGAACATTGTTTAGTTTGCTGAGTATTGTTAAATCAAAGTTGTTTTTGTAATGCGTTGCGTTATGCTTACGGCAACGATGCACTTGAGAAACGTTCTGTGCAATGTCGTCACTGTATTTATTTTGTTTCGTAATGCCACAGCACTCCATAAATTCATACCAATCTTTTCACTTTAGAATCGGTAGAGAAACATTATAGGCCACGTTCACATGCAAAATAACTTTTGCTTGTAAATGAACGTTACGACATTGTCCGTGTGTATATAACAATAAAACATGACATTTTGAAATCCTGCATTCTGATAGAATACCAGTAAACCAATGGTGCTCGAATTTAGGGTATTTTTATATGCAGATTAAGTAGTGAATGTCGAATTTACACTACTCTTATTGGTCAATCAGAGGTTATCAATATAAAGCCCCATATTTGTCGCAAAGCCCAGACTGGGATTGTTCAAAACTCGATTTGTCGCTGTTAAACATTTAACCGACCGTTAACTCATATATATTGAATTAAGTTAACACCCTAAGGACCGCCGCTTACTTTCGTGTTTAACTCGCAGACCTGGATGTGAGAATTTCTTCTGTAATTATTATTCAAACAAACACTTTCAAAGAATCAAACACGTACACCCTATACCCACGTATGATATGATATTGAACAAGGCTAAATGTAGATAATTAAATTATTTGAAAAAGTATCCGAATGATTACATTATGATACTGAAAGTGTAATCGGCGGGATATGGTGATTGTGTATACTCTTATTCTACCGACCTTCACCTCAGAGAAATTGCCAAATATGTACAACAATGTTGATGTATGACATCACTACCGTTGAGATTTCTTAAATAATGGAGGCTGACATTGGTTTTGCGAGGACCCTTCCCTTGATTCAGGGATCGTTTGTACATAAATATGAGATGTAAGTAATCAGAATGATTCTGACTATCTGTGTATTGTTACATGTTTTTTTCGTTTTCATTTTAAGAAAGAGAAGAAGGGGCCAGAAATGCCGATTATTACCGTTGTCGTTCTGCGTGATTTTGCGTCAGTCATGGCGTCACGCTGCACACAAACTTGACAGTTTCGTATAAACATATCACATTCCTGTATTGTATCTATTTCTAATTTCCTATTTCCTGCTACTATGCTCTTTCCACGCAAATGGGTGTCTGAAAATTTGAGAAAATGCTACACAGTATAAAGTCTGAAATTTTCTTTGTTTACATTTCAAACAGGTGTTGTCTTTCGAGCACAGCATTTGTTTCCACCCCCAATTTCTTTCGTTTCAGTTTATCTAGACACTTGGTATTGGTGACAAAGACCAGTTGTAACTAGATTCTAAAATGTATGGGGAATTCAGTAGGGCTGGGACGAGTAGGAAAAAATGGAATCGAGTACCCGCATGTACTTACCCGAATCGGAATCGAGTACGTGGAAATGGAAGAAATACAGTCGGGTCAACCTCTGAATATTCAATCACGATTTGACAGAGACTATTATAGAAAACCCATGCTTGTCGTAAGAGGCGACTAACGGGATCGGGTGGTCAGACTCGCTAACTAGGTTGACACATGTCATCGTATCCACATCGATGCTCATGTTGTTGATCACTGGATTGTCTGGTCCAGACCTGGTTATTTACAGACCGCCGCCATATAGCTTGAATATTGCTGAGTGCGGCGTAAAACTAAACGCACTCACTCATTCACTCAATGATGTAAATGTGTGTTACGTCAAAAACGAAAAAGACAAGCTATTGTCTGTCCTTGTCATTACAGAGCTCTCTCCCTTTCCGGGTACCCGATTCCTGGATATAGCACTCGATTCCAGCTTTACCCGACCAGGATTCGAGTACCGTAGTACCCGTCACAGCCTTAGAATTCAGTGATGCATTTGTCGCCGCTGAATATGAAATATATTTGATGTAATTGGCGTCTCAATACCGGCCTTCGCGAAACGTTTTGAGTTGTGATTGATATGCAGGCCTACTTCGTAGTCACTTTGATTAAATGTTATATTTGAATATCGAAACCTTTTTGTCACAGCGAATAACCCTTGTCATTTTGCACGATAATGTTTGGAATTTTAAACTTATTTTATAACAATATCTGAATGCTAATGTTATACACTGATGTATTTTATATAAGGAATACAATGGCACATTAGTATTTCTCTGCCGAATCGTTGCAGCGTTATATAATACACTTATTCAAATATAATACATGTTTTCCGTCCTTGAAGACATTGAAAAGAACTATCTATGCATTTTCTATAGTCACTTGTAAATTGAACTAAATGGAGGTTCATCTGATCAATGAGTATCGAGGAAATTATGTTCATCTACTACAGCGTTCTATAATACACTTACGAAATATGATACATGTTTTCCGACCTTGAAGTCATTGAAAAGAATTATGCATTTTCTGCAGTCACTTGTGAATTGAACTAAATGAAGTTTCATCTGATGAATGAGTATCGAGGGAATTATGTTCATCTATAAATTAGACGCAGCTTCATGATTTTCAAGACATCTTTCCGGAATATGTGTCTGTGAAGGCGTTCAGATAATGACGATATTGCACAGTTTTATTCATGAGATTCCTGTCAACAGTAAGGTCGAATAATAGATCGATTTTATTCAGCAGTGTTGGCCCTGGGGCCTATAGTACAATTACAGTTTGATTACTTTCACGTGATGCTAGTAACATATTAAGTTTCTATTGGCATTGAATGCATATTTCAGATAAAAAGCTAATGGTATTATTGTCACAACATCTATAGTGTTTGATGTCAAAAGATTTGGCAATGTGTGTTCATACATTACAATTTTTGACAGACTTGGCAAATAATTAATTAATGATATTGACAGCATCTTAATGACTTGGCCATACAGTCATGACAATTTAAGGAGTGAAAAGTGAGCGATAGGTCTTGTGGGAATTCAAAGATTCATTAAGACTGTAGCCGTCTAAGCCTAACTCCTGTGTGTAATATTTGTAAATATTCTATCCCCTGAAAACATGCTTCTACTATAAATATTACATGTATTTTCATGGATTCATCATATTTTATGTATAGCTGTGCTATAGTTTCTCCTTAAAATGTCTTTCTGTTGTCGGAATTGAAGTAAGTCCCACACAGAGCTGGGATCATATGTCTTTGAAATATATATGCAAACGTCTGGAACCTTGTGTTCCAATACAAGCGTTCGTAGCGTTACGACATTCGCATGCCTATGATAAACTACAGAGTTGGTCTCAACCATTGACTGGATTACATTCTCATCGTCAGCAGAGAAATTTCGACTTCTCTATTTCCTTGGGGTGCAGGCGATACTTCGCGATTCCATTTTTGGTAATCCGGAAGTGAACAGAAAACGGAATTGTGGTATATATGAAAGCTAACCAGTGACATTAAACAGACTATTAAACTTTGACGGTGACGTTAGCTAACGGCATGACTAACCATGTTTTGAACAACGCATATTTAACGTTCGGTTACCTAACGGCCGGTTAAGGATTTAACCGTCCGTTAGGAGTTACCGGCGGTTAAGATAACCGAGTATTGAACAACCGAGCCCTGGTCGATAAGGTTGCTAATATAATGATGAACAGTCGTTGTTATTGCAATATTAAACAACATTTTGGTGCAGTACGCAATAGAATACCTGAGAGAAATTACAAAGAGAATGTTTTTTCAAGTCTTGGAAACAACATAGAGCCTAATTGTAATTTGCCTTTTGCTAGACTGTGACATCATACAATTTGCGTCAATATGAGCAATTTGTCTTCTTGATGGTGCCATGCATCTAACAAGGAAATACTGCTTGATAATATACAGTGCAATATTAAACTTATTTGATTTGTTTTAGGTTGCCGTATTCATAAATACGCCAGCTATATGGCGACGGTATGTAAATAATCGAATCTGGACCAGACAATCATGGATTGCTGAATACCAATTCTAACCCGGATACTCACGGGTAAGGTATAAAATCGATTTCATAACACAAAAGCTATGTGACTCTGTTATCAGGATGAGTGACTTCCCCATATGACCAAGGAGAATATTTGATTTATGCTCATAAGTAATTCAGACGCCATGTGCAAAAGACTGGATGTTTGTCGGTAAATCAATAAAAAAAAACATCCTCGAACTGCAACCATGGGAATCTGAAGCAATCTTTACACTGAGTTATTGGCTAATGGATGTAGTAGTATAGGGAATGGTGGTACGGGACCAGGCCCTCCCAAGGGCTCAATTTAAATATTGAGCCCTTGGTACGGCCCTGATCCCGTACCACCATTCCCTATACTACTGCTGTGGAGCATGCAAAATGTCACGAAAATCGGCCAGATAGTTTAGGAGATACTGACTTTGGAGCGAGCATGGGTTTTTGGTCACAGTAACAATATAATAGCACACAAACCATGAGAATTATTCAGCAGTGGGTGATCTGTAAAGGACTGTGTTGCGAGGTACGATCGTCAACTCTTCTCTGACGAATGCTCTCTTTGTAGTACAAGTTTGGTTCGCCGTCTTTGATGTCAACCAGGTCCACGTTTTCATGGACCATATCGGATTGCTGGCGCGTTTTCTGCTGTCTCCCTCGTATTCGCCCGGCTGGTATAAGTATCTAATGCTGACACGGTCCGGTAACGTTTTCTCCGTTTTATCGCGACGTTGTGCCGCCGCCGGTGACGATTCGACGGATTTCATTTAGATTGCTTCAATGGGTCTTTTGCCCACGAGTCTGGTGACTTCGTTGTTGATAGCATCCACCACTCGCGGCAAGCGCATGACATATTCTGTGTTTCTGTCTTCGGGATCCATCAAATCCTGCGAGTACTGATGCAAGAACAGGCGTTCGGCTAGTGTGTGATTGAATCTCTCGACGATGGCTTGGCTGCGGTGAGCTCAGACTATACTTAGTCTCAGCCGTACTTTGTGTTTGGCTAGCAGCTGCGACACGACTCCCATGAACTCGCATCCGGGATCGACTTGCAATACGGTAGGCCAGGTCAAGCAACTGCGTTTGTAGATGCGTTCCAAGGCTTTGGCGACTTTGTTCGAATCTTTGGTCGTCAACAGTTCGGCTTCCTTGTAGCGACTGGCGACGTCCACGATCGTCAGGGCGTACTTGTAGGTTTTGCTCCTCATTCTGTCGTGAGGTAGGAACAGGAGGTCGGCTTGATGGACGCGATTCGGTGTCGAAATGTCGAATTTTCTTCTCGGGACGTACCGAGGCGCCGGCAGGTAGACTCGCCAGATGGCTTGTTTGTTGAGCAAGGCTTTGGCTTTCTCTTCCGAGACTCGAGCGACTTTGGCGAGTTTCAGGATGGCATCAGCACCTTTCCAGTACCCAAGTGGGCTGTAGTATATTTTCTCCATCGTGTATGTATTGCCTGCATGTTACTTGTTTAATACAGGCGCCTGTGTCTGTACGCGTAGGTGGTGACTCCGTCGTCGGCAATCCATCGTTTGTGTCCATGCGAGACAGTGACGTCAGTTGATCGTCAGTCCGTATATCCTGTGTCCATAGCTTTTCAACATGTTCATCTGGTGTTTGAACGTTTTGTTTTCGAACAGGGCTGCCTTAAATCTGGCGTGCTTGATTCGTTTTATCACCACGTGTTTTTTCACGCCTTTCGCCTTCTTGATTTCACCGTCGTCAGCTTTCTTTATGGAATACATCTTGGGTCTCAAGCCGCCGTACTCCACGATCGGCCTGCCCGCGCACCCGTCCTTCATCTTGCCGAGCACTTTTTTGTTGACTTGACTGCGCATGGGGTGATCTTTGGGATAGTCGCTGGTGTCGTACAGGTGCATGTGTTTCCTCATGTCCTCGTATACGTCCACGGTGTGGATTTCCATGAGCAGGGAATCCGTTTCCGTGTATCGTCGCCGTAATGTTTCTTCAGCTCGTTGTAGTAGAAATCGTACATCAGGTGTTTGGACAGGTCGAGGATGCTCATCCCCACGTAAACGGGTCAGTTGAACACGATGTGGGTTTTGTTCATGTGCAGCAACGCCAAGTCGTCGTCGAATATCTTGCTCCGGTTGAACGCTGGGCTGGCGATGAGCTTCCTGAGCTTTTCTTCTTCGCTGGATCAGACCAGCTTCATGTTGACTCGTTTTCTCAAGTTCTCCATCGTTTTGCCAAACACCGAGTTGTTCATGAGCTTGAACAGGTATTTCTCGAAGTTGCTCGTGGCTTGTTTTCGTAAATCCGTGTTCAAACGAATGTAAGGTTCCATCCACAGGCTTTGATGGAATCCGAAGCGCAATGTATTTTTTCCAGCTTCATTCCCAACGACAGGTACAGCTGCAGTTTGCGGTAGTGGACGACGTATTTTGACAAGTTAATCAAATTCGATGTTTTCGATGTTGGTCAGCTTGTTGCCTCCGAGCAAGCTTCGTTGGTAGTTGGACAACCACTCCGGGTTCACCGTCAATCGTTCGGGAGCCAGCGGATAGCTGTTGTGCGATTCGTGCAGTTCCGCTGGGTACTCCAAGTCCACTTCATGTATGTATCCTATCTCGGAGTCTTCGGGGATGCTTTTCACATCGATGTCGGACGGGCAGACAACCCATTCGAATTTCCCGGGGGGGGGGGGAGATATTGGCTCATGGCCGAGCTGTACAGGTTGTTGGCGTTGATATAGAGCATGTGGTTGGTCGGTTTGCTCGAATCGTGACCGGGAACATATTGGTTGTTTGCTCTGGCGTATCGTTTGGATGCCATAGAAATCCTGCCTCGCAAGCCTTTCTCCACGAACAGGTGCATGTCATAATCCGTTAACAATTCCAATTCAATTTTCGTCTTTTTCAACAAGGCATCCCAAGAGAGACACGGTGATGAGAAGTACCACGCGGGGTCCAGGCCGTACTGTTTCGAGAACGTTTTCTTGAATATCTCGAACACGTTGGCCAGCAGCAGCACGTCCGTTTTCAGGTACAGGTCGTTGTAGTCGCCCAGAGTCTTGCAGGCCATTTTCTACCACACGTTGAGGGCATGCGCGTAATCGTCCAGGGTGATGGCCGAGTCGGTCAAGTTGCTGTGAAATCGGTCGATGGGAGGTAATCGCGTCTCATCGAACCTGGACCAATCGTCCATGTATTCGTAGGGGTAGACTCCCTTCCGGAGCAGCAGATGTCGAGTCTCGGTGTCGGTGTATCGATTGGTGATGTTGAAGTCGTTCGGGTCGTTGGCGTTCACCAGGCTATCCAGAGACGACAGCAGGAACTGAACTGAGTCGATGAATTTCAGACCGTCTAAGGAGAATGAGATGTATTTTTCCATGTTGTTGGGAATGCACGTCAGATTGCCATCGACCTTAGAGATGGCCTGCATGATCAAGTGAGCATCGTACCCCCGCGAAGATTGTGAAACACGACGGGGATTTTGATGGTTTTGGGATTGATTTTGAGTTTCAGGTTGCAGGCGACGTGAGCGGCGCCTCTGTACTTACTCGACGTGGCAATGATCTCTCGTGACATCTCCATTCAGGGGTTCGTCGCACACGTGGCAATTCTTTGCCTTCTTATGAGTTGGCCAGTCGTCTTGGTTCATGTAAATGGGGGCGATGGTGTACAACCGTTTCCTGATGAATTTCTCTTCGTTTTGCATGCATGTGAGAAATCGTTCAGACGCGTCAGGACCTCTGTAGACCAGGGGAGCCTTCGTTTGTCGATTGCATCAAACGACCACGTACCCGAACCCTCAGGCTTCGTTCTCTTGCGTTTTGTGCGTGAAACTTTTTTCCGGGGACGGAGCAACGGTGTCGATGTTTTTGATGAGGGCTTCGATGTCGGCGTAGATGACGTAAGGCACAGACATTTGATGCTTGTGGTTGACGAATTTCAAGACATTGTCGCTTTAGTCTGGCATGTCGATTCAGACGGCCGTCTTTCCCACGCCCCAGCAACTCCCTGTGTGATTCCAGCAGGTCGGCCCAGGTGAAGCCTTGCAGGCACCGTTCGCAAAAGTGTTTTTTCCCGGCGTGTTTCGATTGATCATGTAACAGTCTGCTGAAGCTTTTTATCCATGCATAGTGATGCTTGTCGTCGTCTCACTGAACCATGAATAGATTGATCGTCTTGATACCTTCGTTGTCGAGGAGGGAGCTGATCCTGTGCACGATCGTTGTGTTCCCTTCGTACCCAAAGACGTTGATGGCTATGTGTTTATTCTGTTTTTCGATTTTGGTGATCTGGGAGATGGGAGTGGGTTCGTCTATGCCGCCCCAGTCGAGCCCGTCGTCTTCGGGATAGCTGGAAAGTATGTCCGAATGTGCGTTGGCTGGAAACAGCGTGGATCTGATCGCTACCCTCATGCAATCGTCGCCTTTGTTTTTGACGTTGACCATGGCTTGCTTTTTCTTGTAGTACGGTGACACGTCCAGGTACGTTCCGCCTTTGAACAGCACGTAGTTTGCCACCTCCAGGTAGACCGTGTTGATCGTGTCCACGACCCAGCCCAAGCATATGTGGGTGTAGCGTTCCAGCAATTCTCGTATTTTTGCCAACAAGGTGTTGATGGACGCATCGACGGACTCGGGCTGAGTCGCGACTTCTTGCTTGCCTCTGAAGTAGGGCTGGACGTGCTCGGTGGTGCTGTCTGTCTGCTGTTTTTCCAACGACATTTTCACCGTGAGTTGAAATTTGAGGCTTCCCAGATCGTTCAGTTCCTTGCCGACTTTGTCAGCGATCAGGGGTTTGATGTCGTCGACGTCCATGATCTTGTTGACGTCAATCCACCAGCCTCTGAGATATTTACCTACGGTGTGCTTCGTTCGCTCGAACCGAAGTTCGTCGGGTTTGTGTTCCTCCTCCAGCAGTTCGATGAGTTCGGTTTTCCTCATGCGTGAATAACCTCTGAGCCCACGTTCCTTCGCTCGGAGCTTGAGTTGTTTCACGGTGGGTTCGTCGACATGAGGAAAGTCGAGCAATCTCAACAGCTGAGGTTTCCTCAAACGGGAGTAACCGTTCACTCCACGTTCTTTTGTCAGTTCTCGAACAGTTGGCATTGTCGAATAATCTACAAAAGTTCCTTCCGAAACTGGGATTTGAACGCTGGACCTCAGTATTGTGAGCACAACAATGTTACCTTCACACTACGAAGGTTGTTGATAATGCAAGGAAATGTTCAGCAACTTATAGTTTAGTTGCTTATATATCTAGATGCGAAGTCAATCTCTAATAGGTTTGTAAAAATTGTGAAATCAAAATCGCAAAAGTTTCTGCTGAACCTGGGATTCGAACGCTGGACCTCAGTATTGTGAGCTCAGCTATGTTACCTTCACACCACTATCCGTTCTGTACAGAGACAGTGTAAAATATCAGATTTTTATTCTCAGCAGTCGGTTGCGTCTGTTGAGGTAGTCTCTTTTCGTCAAGTAGATGAGATGGCCTCATACCGCGTCCGCTGCGTGGGCTTTGCAACGACGATAATGGCATTTCACGCCCACACCGCACATTTCGCACGTGTAATTCACGAAACCTTTTCGTATGGACATCATGTGGTTGCCGCAATAGTTGGCGATGCATTTCCTGTCGCAGGTTTCGGCTTTGCCGAGCAGCACGTTCTTGCAGTTATTCAACGCACATCTTCCCATCTTTATGTATACACATAAATATGATCTAGTCTAATTGTTTGACGATCAACACGGTTGCGACTAGACCCAGAGCCACGATGATCAGCTCTCGTTGTTTCTGTGCTTTGGAAGGCGCGTAATACTGATATAGCGTGGGTGGTGGGCCTCCGCCGCCGAGAGGTTCGAGTCGTTTGCTGGTGAGCACGTACTATTCCCGCATGGCGTTGTCGACGTTCACGAACGTTTTGACGGCGTGGTTTTCGTGCGCGAGTTGTGCGTTGACGTAATCGATTCTCTGCACGTTTTGGGGGGCATACTCGGCTTGCGCGGCCTGCAGTTTCTCTACGGCTATATCCTGACGTTTACGTTCCGCTTCGATTTCAGCTGCTTTGGAAGTTCGTAATTTGGAAAATAGGTAATTGCTGCCAGAAAATGCGAAGGTGATGAATAATGCCCCGCAGAGAATCATCGTGATTGTGGCCATCTTTTTATTGTATGTTATTTACGATATTATTTCAATATGTTTTCCGGAATGATGCCTTGCTTGACGAGCATGTCTTTGGTGGCCATCACCAATCCTAAATCGAACACGAGCATGCCCATGTCTTGCAGGTTGAAATCGAATTTGGGTGCTGGTTGTTTGGTGATCATTTTACTCAATAGAGCGTAGCCTATGGCCAGTACGCTTACCACGATGGCGTGATACGCGTCGTTGACGAACGTTTTTCCATCGGTTGTCAACATTTTTTATAACATGATGTGAGGGTTGACTTCTAATTGAGGGGCGGGTACCGCTGCCCGGGTGGTGGTGATGTCTTCAGGTTGAATTTGTACAGCAATACGGTGATGACGGTTGTGATGCATGCTGCCGTCGTTATGGTGTAACAAATCCATTGACGAGTTTTTTTCTGCTTTTTAGCTAACTGACCTTTGCGACCGGCGGCTACTTTTTGGGGATCCTTTTTTCTTCTGGTTACGGTATCAATCACTTGTTCCGTCATCTGCTGTCTTTGCTCGGGGACAGCAGCATCCTTCTCCTGCTCCTCCTCCGACGACATCTTGTACACTGTTATCATTATTTTCTTCTTTAAATTGGCAATGCTTTGCCGTGATGATCTTTCTAGAGATCTTCGCACAGGTAAAGTCGACGTTCCGAGGGAATGGGAAGGATGTAGGAGGCTATGCCAGTGTACATCTGCGTTAGGACTGACCCTATGGTTTCTGTCATTTCGGCGCCGAGTCTGGCTTCGTATCTCGTGTACAGCTTGTCGATTTCTTCGGTCGACATTTTGTGAATGTTATCGGGAGTGTGGTCACCCCCACCCAAATATTGTTTGACTTTGCCGCCGACCATGAGCGCCACCAGTCTTTCTCGCTTGTCGTTTTTATTATTCTCGTCATCCAACATTGGTTTGAGAAGTTCATCGCACTCCATCTTATAATGAGACAAGCAATGTTTAAGTCTAATAAAATGAAATCCGATGTACACGAAACACATCGAGATGAAAGCCAAGTTGCACACGATGAGTGTTTCGAACATCATTTTTTGCTGAAGCTATGCTTGGAATTTGCTAGAATTTTGCTGAAGCCATGATTGAATTTGCTAGAATTTTGTTAGAATTTTGCTGATGCTATGTTTGAATTTGCTTGAATTTTGCTTGAATTTTGTCAGAAGTTTGCTAGAATTTTGCTAGAATTGTGCTAGAATTGTGCTGCGGCTATCTTTGAATTTACTAGAATTTTGCTAGAATTTTGCTAGAAGTTTGCTGAAGTTATGCTTGAATTTTGCTAGAAGTTTGCTAGAAGTTTGCTGAAGTTATGCTAGAATTTTGCTGCAAGTTTGCTAGAAGTTTGCTAGAAGCTAGCAGACTTTGTACTCTACGGGTTGGTCGTTTTCAGCAGGAGTTTGGCGTGTTTCGTTTCGGCGAGCTGTTTCTTCAGTCGTTCTCGTTCTTGTTTGGTCGGGATCACGTCAAGTTTCTCGCAAGCAGTCCTCGAACGAATCCCTGTCCTTGCAGTGAAACAGGGCGACCCATCGCGTCTGTTCCCGTAAATCTTTCAGCACCGAGTTGAATTTCTACTCACCACCCAAATGCTGTGCTTCCTGTGTCGGCCCGAGAAGGCCAGATACGACAGCGTGTCTCGTTTTTTAACCATCTCCTTGTTGGCGCTGCAGTCATCCAGGATGAACAGCGTCGATTCTCCTCTCAACTTGTTGTGATAAAAGCACAACCAGTCCTGCTCCGGCTCCCTCATCACCCACGCTCTCTCCGTGTATGTCTTCTTCACCCGTAATGTGGGGCAGAGAATGACGATGTGGTCGAACACGTCGCGATATTATCCTTCCAACATGTCAAGCACGAATGCCGTCTTGCCGCACCCCGTCTGACCACACAAGATGGCGCAGTGGGGATCGCGAGGTAAATCAATAAATGGCGTGCACGGATCTTCCATTGTCTATATTTAGTTGCACGTACAAATCATGTACAAATATAATTTTAATTTACCGCCCAGACTTTAAACTTTCTTGGTGATTTGGATGGTGATTCCCTCGCTGAAGTTGTCGATGCACCGTCCGCTGCCGTGTAGTCTGTCATCATCCATGGATCGCATGTCCAGCCACAGCACGTAATGTTTATCCACGTATTTATTGAGCATCACGTAGGGCAAACCCAGGTCTTTGATGACGTTGTTGACTTCAGACGAGTGTCGCTTGATGGTCCATATTTTTTTATATCTCGTCCCACTGCTGGTAAGCTCGCATGCCTTGACTGAACAGCTGGTTGGGCACACCCTCGACAGTCACTTCCAGTTTCGTGATCTCGGGATTCCAAGTGAGTTTCGCTGTCTCTTCGAAATGGCTCGTATTCAGCCCTGGGAATGATCAAGATGCCTTTCATCAATCTAGCCGGCACGTTCAGGTTGATGTTCCACAACGTGTTGCTCTTGTCCTTGACGATCGTCCGGTGTCGCAGCACGCGGTCGTACAGGATGGACAGCTTTCTCGAGTACTGGTTGCAAATCTGCCGGGCCAGTTCCGTGCTCGTGACCATGTCGAACTCTAGCGAGATGTTGTCGACGACGTAGCTGGCCTCGGTGTCGTCCGGCGTTAAGATAACTTTGCCGTAGTCATTGAACGTGAGTTTGTATTCCAGACTGTCACACAGCGTGGCCTGGTAAAACGGCATGTGCCCCTCGAGCAACTCGAAGTCGAGCGGTATGCAAAACCGATTCCCGTACGCCTCGGCGGTGGCTTTTTCTCCTTTCGTTATATTGTCGAGCTGATCTGACGTGAAAACTCTCCCCACACGTAGATCGCTCGATACATCGTTATTCCATCTAATTCCTTGATACGCCATGTCATCACGTTCGTTCGACGTTCTCCGGAGGTCCCGTAACAGTAAAACACATCGCTGTCGTCGATGCTCAGCACCTCGTTCCCGCTGATTTTGATGGTGGTTTTCTTGACGATGGCGCGACTCAGGTTGTTTAAGATCGTGTGTTTGTCGTTCGTGGACTCCGACGTAATGTGAAAAGCCAGTCGAGTTGTGCCAGGGACGATGACATCGTTTGCGCCTAGGTTGGGGAATCGAACCAGCAGCGTTTGGTTTTGATCGATCGTGCTCGGATTGTTGGTGATGGTCATCGACTGACGCACGGCTTTGACACCGAGCGGCTCTCTCGATTTTCGGAAAGGATCTAACTTTTGTCCGTAATACGACATTGTTTCTATTGAAACTATGTATATTTTTAGTTTAATATAAAATTCAAAAAAATGGTGGACGATATTCCCTGCACGTTTGCATGCACGTGCGGGGGCAGCTGCTGCTGCTGCTTCTGTCGTGGTGGTGGTTCTACTTCTGGTGCCGGTGCCACGATTCCCGTTTCGTAGTGCAGCATGACTTGACTCACGTTATTGACTTCCGGGTTCAAGCCCAACTTTTGATCAGCGGTCACGATGACGATTTCGTTATTGTAACCCACCACTCGGTTCATCCTCAGTCACATGTCGCTCGGAGCCATGTACAGTTCCGCACCGAACATGTAGTCGACTTTCGACCTGGCGTATTCCAGCGTCTTTTCATAGCGTACGATGGCACTCGGTAGATCGACTGGTCTGGCGATGGCATCCTCGATTTTGACCACAAACTGTTTCTGCGCGTCATAAGCCGTCCCTTCGCCCACGATGCCCGAACGCGTTTGCGACTGCGTGCCCAGCACGGCCCACATGTAGGTTCGAATCGAATCCTTCAATCTGACGACACCGGCATGAGTAAACCCTTTCGAAGTGTCCAGCATGAACATTTTCCAATCGTCCGCGAGTCCCTGCTCATACCTCCAAACGTGGTAATCCACTCGTTCCACTCGTTCCACTCGTTCGTCGTGACGTAATGATACGACTTGTAACCCCAATCTTTCACCAGCAGTTTGCTAGCTTTCATGAGAGACATGTTGTGAATGATTTGAATGCCCAAACCGTGGTTCAGACCTTCGGTTGCGTGAGATCGGTAGCACTCATATCATCGCTTTTAGGATAAAATATTCCCGATGTAGCCATATTGAATTGTTAGTTATATAGAATACATATTTACTTTTTCAATATGTACGCAACGCTTCCGGGAATCACGAGCGGCGAGGCCGTTCAGCTGCAGCATGCCATCGATAACACGTCTGGTCAGCTCGAAGTCGTGCTTTGCGATATCACCTACTATCCGCAATGGACCAACATCGACGGAAGCAACTACAGGCTGTTCGTCAACGACAACCGCAACCAGTTAACATACGGCTACTACAGCGTGTGCTTGCTCAACGACGAAGCATTCAAACCCTGGGAGCCGAACTCAAAATGAACGACTCCAACGGCACGGTCGTGCTGGTCAACGACGGAGAAAACACTTTGAGACTCAGCCGGCCATTGACTAAAATGCTCGGGTTTATGTCGAACGTAATACCACCGGAAACCACCGTGACCCGCACGAAATTACCCAATCTCGTTCCGTACCACGAACTGTGCATTCATCTCAATCAGCTGAGCACAACTGACAACGTTCAAGGCGAACGACCTTCGATGCTGCTGAGAGCCATGCCGGTGAAAACGGAAAAGTACAACGACGGCAGAACCGAATCGTTTTCGTCGCAGCAGTACAAGAAATTAAGGCAAGGCACCATCACTGAATTAAAAATATCGGTTTTAGACATAAAACATAATCCAGTTAATGTAGGATACCTGAGCGTGACGCTGCACCTACGCAAAAGACAATGACCGAAGCTTCGGGTCCGGGAACGACCATCCGACTGGGAAAATGTCATACCATTACACTCTCCGACCTCAGAGACACGCGCGGATTTGACGAGCCCAGAATCGAGGGCAAACTGCAGCATTGCAACCGAAAAACAACATTTACAAACGCGTCGGAGTGCCCGCCGCCAAAGGCAGCAGCGGATCTGGCAACCGCATCAGCAGCGCCGTAAGCGATTTCGTCGACAGCGAAGGAGCGGTCAACAACGAACGGTACGACCTCGTCCACAATGAAGAAGACGAGTGGACAATATCCAGGGCCTTCGACGGCAAGCTGATCGATCTGAACGATGTCGAGACCATGGTCGTCGCTCGAAACGCGCCTTACACTTTCATGTTCACTGACGACAACAAATGGGTCCTCGTGCCCTCTCGAATTGACTGGATCATCGACATCACGCTCGGCTCTCCCCTCGTTTTTACGGAAAACAAAATCCACTACCTAATGAAAGTCCTGAACAAGGGAATAATGCTCTTGGCTTACGTCCCAACGCCAAGATGCAGCGTGATCCTCAGCCCGCTCTCGCAAAATAAATTAGCACACCCGCTATCGGGGAAACCCGAGACACAAAGCACAAGTTTGTAGATGGTAACGGGATTCGACGAATTAATCAACATTATGGAAAATCTACCGGCCAATTCCACGCTGATTATCCAAGTCTTCCTATGCGAACCACCATCGGCGTCTCGCTAAGTCGAAATCGTGAGAGAGATCAAACCCCAGTGGTCTAAGAAACAACAACACCACGTTTGCTCCGTTTACGTTGTGGTGAACGTGAACGCGTACACCAGCCTGCAGGGTGTCACCGTCGCTGTGGAAGACACGATATCGCTCGCCAAAATTTTCCTACCCGACAACATACATTTCATGGGCTTGAAGTGCACGTCCGAGAAATTATCCGAAAACCAATTGAAAATTATTTCCTAACATACGGATACAGTCATGAGTGCAAACGTGACTCCGCAAGCCACCATCGCGTTCTCCGATCTTGGGGACATGCGAGGATTCGACCAACCAGGTACGGAAAACGCCTTGTACGTGTTGCACTTACAAAACAACGTGTACAAACGACGAGAAGTCGTCTTCGAATCTCAGTTGAACTGGATTATTAACCTGGTCCTCACCTACCCCTATCTTATCACAGATGAGGATCGTAATGTCCTCGAACTAAAAAACAAATGGGTTCTACTGGACAGGTTTATTCCATTCGAGGAAAATGCATTTTACGCTACACCACTGCCAGATCAAAAAGGTTACATGCTGGTTGCCCATCTGGAATTAGGAAAACAATGGATGTATCTGAAAAACTTTCTCACAGCACCAGGCTCGTGGGTATGTACGATACAAGGTTCTACCCTTATTATCGAAGTTTTTCTCAGAGATGCCCCTGCACAAAAAGTGCAACTTCTGGATGCGTTATACAAACGCTGGTATAAACACCATGAAAATCAACGCTGTCGTATTTACGTACAACCAGGAACAACAGTCCCCACCACAAACCTCGATAGAGTTAAGGTTATTCAGGATGGACACACCATTACATTCGAAGCCATTTTTTTATCCGAACATTTCCATTTTGTTAGCTTAAAGTATATTCACCAACGATTGACTGAGGACCAATTAAACACTATTTTGTAAGAGTATACACACACACGCAGAGAATGGGACTGTACCCGGTCGTGGATGAAGTGGCGAAAACGCTAGAAACCGTAGACAGGTTCCTGACGGAGCTGAACTTTGGAAAGGTGAATCTGTATAAAGTCAAGGATCCATACATAGACGTGTTGTGTAACCTGTGCGATAGTTCATTGGCGGGCGAAACTCAACTGGCTTTATTGAGACGCATCGACTTGAGACAGGGACCTACCTACACATTTGGTACTGAATTTCACATTCGTGTCAAATTGAAAGACACCGAGAATATCGAATTGTATTTAAAGTCGGAAAATGCCTCTACAGCTTCATTCTCAATGGAAGAGACCACCGCTTCGCTTCATTTAAGACGCTATCCTTTTGTGGAGTAAAAAGCACAGATTCACGTCCACTTTATTTCCCAGACTACACTAAATTTAAACATTATTTCGACAACAAACACGTGAGGAAAACATCTCATCTGCTCCATGGGAAAGCAAAAAGCTGGTGATCCCGGCTTGTCAAGCAGGAAAACAACAACAATGAGACCCAACCAAAGTCACATTGCAAATGACGTCAGAATCGTGAAGCGAGGTAGAGAGAGGGGACCCAAAGACAAAAGACAGAAGGCTTTAAAAGCGGAAGGCGGGCGAAGGTGCGTCACAACGAAGAAGATTCGCCGAACCGGCAACAACGCTGCACCTTCCAAGACGGCCAAAGCGCTCCAGTGTACTCCTGTGCAAGAAAACAATATTTTCAGTTAAAGACGTCCATATAGGAACATAAAGTCGTCGCGTCACTCATCAATGATAAAGAATTCGACGAACTCGTTCCAGAGTGCTTCAATCTGTTCACGCTGCCTCCTTATCAGACTAGCATACAGAAACATTATTTTGTGAATGTGCGACCTTTAAGCCAAATCAACGATGCTGCCCCGTTGGAGTTTCAAGTGAACAACTCAGGCCCCGACTACACCAATCTGAAACGCACCAGTTTGCATGTCAAAGTCAAAGTAACGCAGACCGATGCCACGGCCTTGGCCGAGGGACGAAAATGTCGCTCCGTGAACTTGTTTATGCTGTCGCTGTTCTCCCAGGTCACCGTCTACCTGCAGAACCAGATCGTGTCCAGTACCAACAACCATTACGCCTACAAAGAGCATGATGAGGGCCCTGCTGGGATATGGTGCGGAAGCGAAAAACACTCAGTTGATGACGCAGCTGTTCACGAAGGATTATGCCGAGAGCAACGTGGATCTGGAAAGCAGTAACGTTGGCGGATCTGTCAATTCAGGAATGTCATTACGCTGGCATATGCATAGCGCAAAGCAAAGAACTCACCATGTCGGGGCCCTGTATGCGAGGACATCTTCCACGTGAACCGGCTCCTCCCCAATGACGTGGACCTGACTTTGAAAATGTTCAGATCGGAACCCAAATTTTGTTTGATGAGCAACGTGTCTGAGCATGAATTCAAAGTTCAACTCTTGGACGCTTATCTGCAGGTGTGCAAGGTCAAAGTCAACTCCGCCTTGATCTTGGCTCACAACACGCGCTTTTCGAAAAATCGAATGCTCTCTACCCGGTACACCAAAAGCGAAAGTCAAGGTGACCAGCATCCAGACCACTCAGCAGACGCACGCCATAGACAACGTGAGCAATCCTGTCGCCAACCGATACATCGTGGGACTGGTGGAAAGTTCGAGTCTGAATGCCAGGTACACCGGCAATCCCTATAATTACTAGTCGTCCATGCTTTAAAAGATAGCGGCTGTACATCGACGGAGTCAGTGTGCCCGGTCAACCCGCCGAAGCGGACGATGTCGCCTCTTACATCAATATGCTCGACTGCATGGGACTGTGGAAGGAAGATAAGGGCAATGCCATCACCAGAAGCGAATTTCTCCTGGGGAATGCCTTGTTCGTCTTCGACATTGACACAATGTGCGCTGAGTCGGAGTACCTGAACTTGGTGAAATCGGGAAGCGTGAGGCTCGAACTGGAATTCAAGTCGGCGCTCACCAGCACACTGAGGTTGCGTCGTCTTGACTGAGAAATCAAAATCGACCAAGCCATAGCGTGTTTGTCACCAGTAATCACCAGATGATAATGAAAGCTTCACAGCTTCGATGTGCCGTACGATGCAACCCGAGTTTACGATCTCGTGTCCTAGGTGTTTTGCTAAAAGACACTTTACCTATGCTCACGCTGA